>NC_043979.1:33937350-34042350 GCF_902148855.1 Sphaeramia orbicularis | reverse complement strand
TTCCCAGTATGAAGCAAATTTTTCCCAATTTGTGATGAACAAATACTATTATCTTTAACATTTTTTAAATGTTCATTGTGATTTCCATCCATCCGTTTAAAGTTGGGCTCTCCTGTGATAGACATTTCCTGGTAACTGTCAAATGCCAAAATAACACAGAAGATATTAACAATCACGTGTGTGAAAAATGTTGTTTTTGGTTTGTTGTTGTTTTTCTGTCCACAACACAGGTGTCAAACATGCAGCCCGGGGGCCAAATCTGGCCCACCAGAGGGTCCAATCCGGCCCCTGGGATGAATTTGTGAAATGCAAAAATTACACTGAAGATATTAATAATTAAGAATGTTAGAATCATTTGAGGTCATTTCAGTCTAAAGCGGATCAGACCAGTAAAATACTATCATAATGATGTATAAATAATGAAAACTGCAAATTTGTCTGTTTGTTTTAGTGTATAAAAAAAAAAAAAAAAAAAGTAAAATTAAACAAAAATATTGACATTTATAGACTAGTCTTTTACAAAAAATGTGAATATGTGAAATGTCTCAAGAGAAGTATGTGGGATCTTAATAATACTCTCCCTGTTGTTTAATATTTTGTGTATTTGCAGATCTCTAAGTTGTGAGTCACACGTATAAATGATGAACTAAGGCGTAATATTGTTAACATTGCACTTATTTAACTAACGAATTTTCAGGTTCATATTTTTTCATGTTATGTTCAAGTACAATTCGTAGATGTAAACCACAGGTGTCAAACATGCGGCCCGGGGGCCAAATCTGGCCCGCCAAAGGTTCCATTCCGGCCCTGGTGGATGAAAGTGCAAAAATGAACCTGAACAGTCCAGGTTGTCCAAAATCATTCTGGTTCAGGTTCCACATACAGACCAATGTGATCTACAGTAAAAATAACAACACAATAACCCATAAATAATGACAACGACAAATGTTCTTTGTGAAAAATTATGTGGAAAAAACTAAAGTGAAAAAAATAAGATTACACTGTGAAAATATTAACATTTACAAAACTATTCTTTCATAATAAAATGCAAATAAATACATAAATAAAAACAAAGATGAACAAAATGTGCAATTCGAACAATATTCTGCCTGTTACTAAATGTTTGGTGCATTTATGGATCCACTGTGATCTGGAGTTGTGTTAATAATAATAAGAGATGCAATATTGGAGAAATTCTTCAAATTTTATTTCCAAACTCCAAAATTTTAACAATATTCTGCCTGTTACCAAATGTTTATGGAACACTGTTTGTAATGTACATGTATAAATAATAAGTCGAGGCATAATATTGTTCAAATTGCACCTAATTTTTCAAATGAAATTTCTGTTTTTTCAGGTTATTTGCATCTTTTTTGTAAAATGTAAATATTTTCATAATTTAATTGGGGTTTTTTTTGTACTAAAACAAAAAGAAAATCTTGGATTTGTCATTATTTATAGGCTATTAAGTCATTATTTTACTGGTCAAATTAGGCTAAATATGGCCCCTGAACCAAAATGAGTTTGACACCCCTGATGTAAACATTTTCATTACGGAATTTACTTTTTTCACTCAAAACTTCTTATCCTATTATTTATATTATTTTACTGGTCTGGCCTATTTTATATCATATTAGGCTGGATGTGGCCCCTAAAGTAAAATAAGTTTGACACCCCTGGTCCACAATGTCTTGTTAACTATCACTAATAATAATTAAAAAAATAATAATAATTGATGTGTTTTTGGAATGTGACACCTCAAAAGGCATCATTCAAGTATCATTTTTATAAGTTAGTCTCTTTTCTCTGGTGATTTGACAGTGTTTGTTGGACAGAAGAGGCTCTTGGGTGTGGAGAGTTTCTCATGAAAGCTCGTACTTGACATTTTTGAGTGTAAAAAAAAAACCCTGACACATTGATTAAATAAACATCATACCTCTACACCTACTGAACAAACATCAGTCCAGGAACACCAACACATTCCTCTCAGATCTACAAGCGCAACAAAAAAGAGAGCCTGGAGTGAAAAAAAATAAACAGGTGGGCAGTGAATTATACATTTTTAAGAGCTCGTTCTGCAGCGCATTAAAAGACAATCAGGCCTTTTCAGCCCTGGAGTGAAGAACCAAGCGGTGAAGGACTGTGGAAAGACACAGACTCAGCTGAATGTGAGCTTTGTTTCATTGTCAGGCCTTTTCACAGAAAGCCACCATACACATCTGTCTGTCTTTGTGCACTCGACACTCCACTGCACACTGTAGTGAACTGACGAACAGTCACATGAGGAGTCTAGCACAAAGCACTGATGCTGAAGTTAAAGGTCTATTCAGTGACATTTACACTGTCTCTGAGCAAAGTATGGACGCTTTACACTTCCCTTGAGCTGTTTATGACTCGTTTACAGCGACGAAAACACCTGATCTGGCTCCAGCCACTGGGAACGCTGCACAAAGTGTGGAAATCTGTGATAACTATCATGCTATAATGATACAGGCAATGATAAATAAACAGCTAGTGGAATTTATTATTAGCTATGCAGGTCATTCCGCCCTAACCTTCCAGTTGTAATAATGTCATACAGGGTCAAGTGACACAACATGACACAAGACTGCAACCTTGAGTAGAGAAACTATGAAACCACAACCAAAGCAAACATATTCTGCTTAGATTACAGTACATAAGCATGTCATACTTTTCTACATTAACCCTTTCATGCATTCTGGTCACTACGGTGGACAGCTATTCTACAGCTGTTCTCTTGTATATTCATGGATTTTGTTGTTCTTTTGTTTTTTTGTTTTTTTTTACACATATCTTTATTAATGTTTTAAGACACTACATATCTTTTCTGACATAAATTGGTAACATTATGTAGATCTCTCCTGATCATAAACCCCCAGAATCATAAGCCCTCCCCATAGTTTTCACACAATTTATCAGTAAATACATGTTTCTGTGCGTCAAAAATTAAACACATGGTGTCCAGTTGAGTGGACATTTTTGCAAATTCATGAAAAACAGGTTCATAAGAATTTTTTTTTTTTTTTTTCATTATTGTTTTTTATGTATTTTTTTTAATATATTTTTTTTATTATTTTGATTTTATTTATTTATTTTTATTTTTCAGAAGAAAATTTTCAATCGCATTGTGTTTTTTCATGTCTAAAGAGGAATAAAAACACTCAGGACAAAATTTTGATTAAGGTTCTCATAATTCGTGCATGAAAGGGTTAAAGGGTTAGTTCAGTGTTTTTCAACTTTGGGGTCGCCTGGAATTTTTTTTTTTTAATCATTTTTTTTAATGATTCAATATATATTTCATTATAATTAAAACACCACACACTTTTCCTAATACAAATCAGGTTCAAATAAAATGCAGGATATACTATCTGAGAGGACATATCTTGATTGACCTGATCATGTGACCGTGTGCTGGTCACATGATCAGTTCAATCTATATTGTCTAGTTGCTCTTCATATTTATTATCTTTTTCATTGTAATGTGTTATTGTTGTTGTTTGTCGTTACTCTTTTGTTGTTGTTGTTGTTGTTGTTGTTGTTTTCGGTTTGTTTA
The DNA here is from genome assembly GCF_902148855.1 of Sphaeramia orbicularis. Taxonomy (NCBI): domain Eukaryota; kingdom Metazoa; phylum Chordata; class Actinopteri; order Kurtiformes; family Apogonidae; genus Sphaeramia; species Sphaeramia orbicularis. The sequence continues at coordinate 34,038,776 of NC_043979.1, read as the reverse complement.
TTTGTTTGATTTTCCCTTTGTTTATGTGTTGTTGTTTTTCTGTCCACAATGTGTTGTTAACTATCACTAATAAAGAAAAAAAACGAGGAAAAAAACAAACAAACAAACAAAAATTATCATAATAATTTACTGATATAAAATGTTAAAACCCGTTGATCCACTAATCCTATCAATCCATGTAAATAATTGCTGTAAAATACAGTTCGTCATCTTTTCATGGTCATCAGATATGACCCATTTGGATGTTCAGAGGCTCCGTAGTTACCGTGGAAACACTGTCATCTTCTATAACATTAATTCACCAGTAAAACCCATGGAGTTGGATCAATGACAGTGGGTTATGAATTTGTGAAATGCCAAAATTACACAGAAGATATTAACAATCAAGTGTGTGAAAAATATAGTTTTTGGTTTGTTTATTTATTTGATTTTCCCTGAGTTATTTCCTCTTTTATTTGTTTTTACACCTCTAATTTATTCATTATAAACATTCTCTCTGTAAATTGAAGGTCCGATCCTATTCTGCGTTCACTACGGAGCCTCTGAACCTCCAAATGGGTCATATCTGATGACTGTGAAAAGATGAATAACTGTTTTTTACACCAGTTCTTTACATGGATTGATAGAATTTATTCATTCATTCATTCATTTGTTTTGAGCAGAAGAAATAATCTAACATCTTTGTGCGTGTACAAGGAACTAATGGCACAGTAAAGACATTAATAAACAAAGGTGGTCAAGATAAAATAGCAACTGCCATGTACACTTGCAATAACAAAATAAATCCAATATGCACTGCTCAAAAAGGAGTGGGAAGAAGAAAACTTAATAAATCCCATCTCCGTCTCACATTTATACAACATAACACATTACTTTTGCTTCCTTAACGATATAATAATAATAATAAAATAAAGTGGATCCACAGGTATTACACAGTTTAGATCAGTAGATGGTTATGGTCAACATGTTCAACGGTTAAATGAGTTATTTTATCTTACAAAAATTGGCTTATTAAGCTGTCAGTCACAGTCCTGAATCTGTCAGAAACGTGGTCAGGAACTGATCGTGCAGCTGGTTTGTAGATGTGATGTCTGTGCAGCTCTAATGTGCAGACGCTGGTCCAAATTCTTCACGTTGGCAGTGCTCGGATTTTGGCTTCAGTTTTACTCAGTGGGAGGAAAAGCATCACAGCATCCATCTTTATTTACAGTCCATGCTCTGGATGCCTTTTGCCTGTCAGCTCACATTAGACTAGCATTTCTTTCAGTAGCTAAATAAACATTTAAATGAAACTTAGCTAAAAAAAAAAAAAAAGTGTCAGTGAATTTATTTTGCCTGTTAGTTTTTAGGAAAGAAGTAGCATTGAGATGTAAATTAAATGGCGCCCCTTTTTGGTATTTTATGAGAAACCCACAATAATAATCTCCCTCCTTTTTTTTTTTCCTGTCTCTTTTTTTAACCCTTTCATGCATACTGGTCACTACGGTGGACAGCTATTCTACAGCTGTTCTCTTGTATATTCATGGATTTTTTATTTTTTTTTTGCACATATCTTTATTAAAATTTTAACACATTACATATGTTTTCTGGCATGAATTGGTAACATTGTGTAGATCTCCCCTGAGCGTAATAGTTATCGTTTTCACGCAATTTATCAGTAAATACATGTTTCTTTGCTTAAAAAACTTAAACGCATGGTGTCCAGCTGAGTGGATATTTTTGCAACTTCATGAAAAATAGGTTCATAAGAATTTTTTATTATTATTATTATTACTATTTTTATTTATTTATTTATTTATTTTAACTTTTTTTTTTTTCCATAAGAAAATTTTCAATCGCATTGGGGTTTTTTTTTTCATGCCTAAAGAGAAACAAAAACAGGAACAAAATCTTGATTAAGGTTCTTATAATTTGTGCATGAAAGGGTTAAATAAAATAAATAAATTTAAGTATACTTATTATGTATTTTTATTATTTATTTTCTTTTCCCTTGCTCTTATTTCTTTTTTCTGTTGTCTTGTTTTGGAGTTGTTGTTTTTTTTTGTTTGTTTTGTTTTGTTTTGTTTTGTTTTGTTTTGTTTTGTTTTTTTGCACTTATTTATGCTGTTTAAACATGGTTGTTATTATTTTTCATAATTTTCATCCCGTCTTTTCATACATTTTTTCAGTGGTTGTTTGTATCTGTTCATGTTTGGGTAGGGTTATGTGTTGTTGTAGAAAATCAAAAATCACCTTCCTATGTAGTGAATGTTTTATTCATGTTCTGTTACTAATAAAAAAAAAAACGACCTTTGAAAGAAAGAGATGTAAATTCAACTTTAAGTGTATTTAATGTCAGTACAGCAGCTTTGTTTTGTGGAGTCATGTAAATTCGTGTGGGTTGAGCATGACGCAAATAAAAAAATCAATTAATCAATATTAATTTCAATAGGTTAAATGCCAACACAGAACACCAATACTGAAGCTGTTTTTGAACAAACAGATCAATAATCTGAATAAGATGTTAAAAGAAAGAAGTCTCCACAAAAACATCACCTGAAAAGAAAGACATCTGGAAAACACTTAATAATAAAAAAATATAAATGAATATCATCATTATGTTCTTTACTGAAATAATGTCATGTGTCTTTTGTTGTGTTTCAGCCAGTTTTTTGTGATGTGTTTATTGTGATTAGGATGAAATTATTAAATCAGCCTGTATTAGTGTAGCTGATTTTATATAGATGGCAAATTTTATATAAAACAGCCATAAAATGCATCAAGATTAATGTACAAATATACAGTAAATGATGTATTTATATTTAATATGGAGCAGCTTTACTGAACAGTTATCAGTCTGTCTGCAAAATGATCATTTTCATGTTTCATGCTGTACTATTATTTACAGAAGAGAATTAAGGCCTCTGGGAAAAAACAAAATTAAGGTTCAATACATTTTTTTTAATTAGTATTCTGAGAAAAAAGTTAGAATTCTGAGATTAAAGTTAGACTTTTTTCTCAGAATTCTGACTTTAATCTCAGAATTCTGACTTTTTTCACATAATAATCATAAAAAAATATTTTGGACCTCAATTTTTTTTTTTTCCCAGTGGTCCTAGTCGTCTTCTGTAACTATTGTATATGTGTAGATACTTCTGTTTTTATGTATATAGAGTTTATATGTATATATAGTATTGTAATTCAACTCTGTCTTAGATTTTTTTAAATTACAGGTAATATTTATCTACAGACAATAACTGCTGGCAAAGAAATCTGTGTATATGTTTGCGTGCTTGATGAAAAAAAGGGATTCTGATTCTAATTCTGATACATGATAAAATAAAATAAAATAAAATAAAATAAATACAAAAGATTGGAAAAGATTAGTTTAAAAAAAAAAATGATATAGCATGCGGTTTCCTTGTATCTTAACAAACTTTTAAGACATTTTAACACTTTGGCTGATCCATTTTTTTAAAATTTCTTTCTTTCTTTCTTGCTTTGTTCTTTCTTTATTTATTTATAAGTCTAAAAAGATAAATCAACTCTTTTAGGGTCATTTCTACGACTATTTCTGTCCAAACTTAATTAATTCTTTGATCGTATTGACATAGATTGAACACTTTGACTTGTTGTTACTTCAATTTTGCAAAAAATAAGCACAGAAATGCACAAATATATGACCTGACCACAACACACAATAAAAGAACATGTAAGATTAGTTTACAACTTGATATAAAATTATACAAGAAAAGCAGAAGACCTAATGAGAGTATTATTTTTTTTTTTTTTTTTTTTTTTTTTTTTTTTTTTAATTATTATTATTATTATTATCAAGAAGAGATTTAACAATTAACTTCATACTTTAACCAAAAAGTATGAAGTTGAAGCCTGTGGGGTTTTTTTCCCCTTTTTTTTTTTTTGGAGTATTTTCTCAACATAGTAAAAAATTTTGTGCGATTTGTACGAATTGTGTGTGATTGAATGTGTTTTTAGTCTGTTTCTTTACTTTATGGATAATAATGACTCATAAATGATTAGTTTTACACAAATGTCAGTTTATTTTCAGGTTAATTTGTTTAAAAATAAAAGTGATACTGTAGCTTTATTGGATGTAACAGGACATATGAAGAAGAAAATAAAGCAGGTTTATCACAACAGGCATGAAACCTGATAACAGGCGTTTCTCTCAGGGTTTTTATCTGTCTCCGTTGCCCTGAAGAATTTCTCCTCGTCAGACTGTGTTATGCAATCGTAAAGCTGCGGCTTAACACACATGTTCTTCAGCACATCTGACTGAAAGTGAAATTGGCTGGTGCTGTGGGTATGTGTCTGCCCTCTGGTGTGACTACAGGGAAGGAAGTTCAGGGCAGATCACATGAGCGCAGGGGGAAAAAAACTCGGATTTGCTGACATGTCTTTTTTCATTGGCCTTTGTCCAACATCCCATTTCAATAGAAAAGCCTGTGTGGACTGTGGACTAAGGCCAGTGAATCTGCACCGGGAGCTAAATATTCCCACAGCTCATCAGGGACTGGGCCACTGGACCAGCACATGTGAATACAGGAGGTGGAAGTGGAAGAATGAGTCCTGAAAAGGCTTCAAACTGAGACGGCCTGGCTTATTTTTAGGCTTCAATGCTTTTAGTTTTGTTTGGGTTTTTTTACACACATCCTCATTTGGTTTTATTACTTTTGGGATTTCTAGTTTTGTAATATTTTTACCAATTCTACACAGCAAACAGTGGCGGTTTTGTAGAAAAACACACATATCAGGATGAATAACTTGTTCTTTTCTTCATATTTTCCTACACTTTTTCAATGTTTGTTGCAAGAACCTCCTGAGACCCAGGAGAGAGAAAATTTTAGCTTTTTTACATTAACTCATGCATGAATTATGATTACTGAAATAAAGATTTTTTTTTCCTGAATGTTTTTATTCATCTTTAGGCATGAAAAAAACAATGTGACTGAAATTTCTTTATGAAGCTATTTTTCATGGAGTTACAAAAATGTCCCCTCAGCTGGACACCATACATTTAATTTTGGAAGCAAAGAAACATGTATTTACTGACATACTGTGTGAAAACTATGAAATAAAATAATTTTTAATGCTGTGAATCTGATGTTTCCTCACTTTTTAACATACTATAATACTAGTTATCATTGAATCAGATAATATGCAAAAAAAAAAAAAATTGTTTAAAAGAAATTTAAATTACAGTCTAATAACAATTAGCAATTGATTTAGACTCAAATATGTTACTGCAGATCAGGTTTAACAAGAACAGGCACAGTAATGGTATGAATTGTAATGTATGGGGTGTTGCATAAGTGTCCACTGTGTTGGCTGATATGGAACTAAAACAACAAAACCCATGAATATACAGTAAAACAGCTGTAGGAGAACTGTCCACTGTAGTGACCACCAAGGGTTAACCCTTTCATGCATAGGTCACTCCAGTGCACAGTTCTTCTCCAGCTGTTTTACTGTATATTCATGGGTTTTGTTGTTTTAGTTCCATATCAGCCAACACAGAGGACACTTATGCAACACCCCATACACTGACATTCATACCATTACTGGAACTGTGCAGTTCTTGATAAACCTGATCTGCAGTGACATGTTTGAATGTAAATCAATTGTTATTTGTTAGACGAAAAGGTTTTTTTTTTTTTTGCATATTATCTCCATGAAGTGAGTAATTACTAGCATTAGAATATGTTAAAATGTGAGAAGACATCAGATTAGCAGCATTAAAAATGTTTTTATTCCATTGTTTTCATGTCACTTTCTGATATTGGGTTTTAAACACGTTTCTTTACTTCAAAAATTAAATGCATGGATATTTTTGTAACTCCATAGAAAAAAAGACTCGATCACATTGTTTTTTTCATGGCTAAGGAGGAATAAAAACACTCAAAAAATAAATCTTGACTCAAGTTCTCACAATTCATGCATGAAAGGGTTTTTTTTTTTGTTTTTTTGTTTTTTTTTTAATGGAACATCCTTTACAATGGACAGCATTTTTTAAGTTAAACTGTCAAACTTTTGTCCCCTACAGAGGACAAAAATGCATTGCTGGGTCTCAGGAGGATATTTCATCTCTAATTTTAAACATGTTGTATTACCTTGTTTTATACCAGGAGGTATTGTGATCACTTTGCTTTGTGTGTTGTTTGTTTGTTTGTTTGTTTGTTTGTTTGTTTGTTTGTTTGTTTGTTAGCAAGATAATTCAAAAAGTTATGGATGGATTTGGATGAAAATTTCAGGAAATGTTGATACTGGCACAAGGAACAAATGATTAAATTTTGGTGGTGATCAAGGTGGTGGTGGTGGGGGGGGCACTGATCTGCTTTGGCGGAGGTCTGCGCTCTCCGAGTGTTTTTCTAGTTACTAACAACTAGCGGCATTGTACCCGTGGTGCCATTGTATGATAGCGCCCTCCCGCAATAGAGGAATTAATAAAACATCTTTAGTTTCACTTTCACTGTATGGTGTCCCCCCCCCCCCCCCCCAAAACCAGGCCCGGCATCATCTGTTATTATTATTTGTACATACTGTATATGTTATATTTTCTGTGCAGAGATGGAAATATAAAAGACAGTTAATGCTAACACACCTGTTTGTACTCTTTTATTCCCTCACCCGATGAGAATCAATAAGAGAATCAATACGGAGTTGGATTGATAAGCAAAATTGATAATGGAATCGGAATTGTTAAATTCTTATCGATTCTAGGGATGTAACGATATGAAAATTTCATATCACGGTTATTGTGACCAAAATTATCATGGTTATCATTATTATCGTGGTATTGTTGAAATTGGGCTCAAAATGTTCCAAAAGTACTAATACACACATTGAAATAATTTAACCAAGTTGTATTAAAAAATAAATAAATAAATAAATAAAATAATAGGCACAATGTACCTTCTGTTGGCAGAAACGGTCAAGTATTAACCCTTAGTGGTCTGAGCCTATTTTGGCCGTTTTTCAGTCCTTTTGATTTTGCCTTTATATACTATATAAACAAATGTTTACTATACCCATGTTTGGTATCTGTTTTTTTCAGCACAACTTCATCTATATCATCTGCCTATTATTTTCTTCACTTTAACCTACTATAAAAACACAAAAGGACAGAAAACACAAAAAATATATAAAATCCGATTTGAAAAATGTATATAATTTATTGCATAAATAACACACAGATGCTTAACAAACCTTTTCAAAGATTTTAAAAGTGAATATTGGTTCCAAATATTAGGGATATAAATTTAAAGTTGGAATAAATTAAAATTATACTCAAATATTTGACATAAAAGCAGATCTTTACAAAGGGTTTATTTCCCCTAAAAGTGCGGTAATCAAACGCGGTTATCAGGATAATTAGAATTTAAACGGTAATACTAACCGTCTGCAATTTTACCGTGGTTTATCGTGATACCGGTAATCGTTACATCCCTAATCGATTCCCATCCCTACCAGCAGGTGAAGGTGGGGTACACCTTGAATGTGTCACCAGTTCATCACAACAACCATTCACTCTCGCATTTACACCTAGGAATGATTTATATTGACCGACTGACCCATGCCGACACTGGAGTAAAAGTAAATATACTCAGTGCCGATGAAAACGCAACACTTGAATGTGTTTTATTGTTCCTGAGCTGCATCAATATGTTTAAGTTTCACCTGTATAAGATAATCCCAGACAATTTCTTAACAACCTGAGAAGGGTTGAGCTATTGTCACGCTTGAATGAACTTGTCTGCATTCATAAGACTTGTTTTTCTCATTTACTCAACAATGAACTGCTCAGCTTAAGGAATTGTGGTCAGTTAAGGAGTGGTCATGTTCTGTATATAAAGGCAAGCTGAAAAGCACCAAAATCATTTGCAATAATTCAGCGATGCCTAGACTGACACGTGACCAAAGACGCCATGCTATGGGGCTCCTGGAGGCCGGAATCGCTGCTCGGCAGGTGGCGCGCCGTTTTGGATGCAATGTGTCCACCATAGTCAGGATGCAACAGAGACATGAAGAAACTGGCTCAACTGCAGACGGACCTCGCCCTGGACGAGCACGTGTGACCACGCCACAGCAGGATCGCTACATTGAGCTGCAGCACCTCCGGGACCGCTTTGGGACTTTTGGTTTTGGGGGTCCTTGAGTGTCTTTCTTTATCCTTATTTTTTGTCGACAAATTTGGATGTGATTTTTTATTTTTACTGTATAGAAATGGCCTATGATTAATTCCAAAGAGCTTATGGAATAAAAATCCTCATCGATTTAAAAAAAAAAAGTAAGAATCTTCAAGTGTTGCGTTTTCATTGGCACTGAGTATACAGGGTGGGGAAGCAAAATTTACAATATTTTGAGGCAGGGATTGAAAGACAGTGTATGACCAATTAGTTTATTGAAAGTCATGAGAATTTATTTGCCACAAGAAAATTTACATAATAGAAAATGTTTTTATTCTATGTGTCCTCCTTCTTTCTCAATAACTGCCTTCACACGCTTCCTGAAACTTGCGCAAGTGTTCCTCAAATATTCAGGTGACAGCTTCTCCCATTCTTCTTTAACAGTATCTTCCAGACTTTCTCGTAATAGTTTTGCCCATAGTCATTCTCTTCTTTCCATTATAAACAGTCTTTATGGACACTCCAACTATTTTTGAAATCTCCTTTGGTGTGACGAGTGCATTCAGCAAATCACACACTCTTTGACGTTTGCTTTCCTGATTACTCATATGGGCAAAAGTTTCTGAAAAGGTATGGATAATAGTGTTAGGTATGATTATGACATTAATATATGTTTGGTTTCAAAACAACTGCTGAGAAAAAACAACTAAATGTTCATTGTAAATTTTGCTTCCCTACCCTGTAAGTGCATTAAAACTAAATTAATGCACCTGTTTGACGAATGTAATGAGTGTAAAGTAGAGTTATTTAGAGTAAAGGAAGCTCTCGGTGATGATACAGATGGCTGATAACTGTGAGACTAAGTCCTTGTACTTTGTTTCTTCCCACCTGTGTTGTTTGGAATCTCTACCTCACTGTTTCCATCTGCTTTCAGTCTGAGATAATCGAACCTCCCGGGACGATGGAAGACTCTCCCTCTCATCTCACTGTTGGCAACAAGAAGATAAAATATTTGTGGAAAAAACACTGAACTATGAGCTTCAACAATATCCTCTTGAAACACGAACAAAGGCCTGTTTTCATTCTGTAGAAACACGTTATGTAAAACTTGGCCGTGTTCATCCGACTGAGCCCAGATCAGATCAGTGCCAGTTCGTAGTCAAATCGCCCGTTTGGCACCGACACCCCGAGGCCTGAATATGTGTCTGTGCTAAAGTCCATATTGCAGCGACAGATGGCGAGAAATACAACGAAATGACAAACATTCCTCTGCGTAAAGTTTTTAGGGCCAGTGAATTTGCAGTTTATTGACTAATTGATTACGTCTCTACTGAATGTTTGTCACTGATAACATCACATCGTGTCATCTGCAGGTTCCTTTCATGTTTTTATGTGAGAGTTTTCATCTTCTGAACCAGGGGGCTGAAGATAGAGGGTGTTCAGAGCTTGATTTGGGGTTTTTTTATATGAAAAATCCTCATCTTCTGGGTCAGTGCTGCTGTACAGTTGCCTCAGGAGTGTTTTTGCCAAAGCTGAGATAACATGACCCTCTGACTTCTAAAGTAAAAATGTCTGTAAACTCTGACTTATAAGAGAAAACGGAAAGACTGTTTTTAGTTTAAAAGTCTTTCCTTCACTGAGACCATAGTGTCTGTGTAATTTATGTGTTGACAAGAAACAGAACACATTCAACTACTCTGTTTGTGAAGACAGTGACTGCTACGAGGTTATTTATATCAATAAGATATTTACTGAGATCATTTTTTTAGTTACTGATGGTTGTCAGATAAGATAAGATAAGATAAGTTAAGATAAGATAAGATAAGATAAGATAAGATAAGATAAGATAAGATAATATGATAGATAAGATACGATATGATACGATACGATAAGATAGTTAAAAGGCAAGATAAGATAAGATGAGATAGGATAAGATAAGATACAATTTGATATGATAAGATACAACACAATAAGATACGATACGATACAATACGTTAAGATACGAAAAAAAAGATAAGATACCATACAATATGATATGGTAAGATGCGATGCGACACGGTGGTGCAGTGGTTAGCACTCATGCCTCACAGCAAGAAGGTCCTGGGTTCAATTCCAACACCAGTCGACAGGGGGTGGGACCTTTCTGTGTGGAGTTTGCATGTTCTCCCCGTGTCTGCGTGGGTACTCCGGCTTCCTCCCACCATCCAAACACATGCACTAATAGGTTAATTGGTTAATCTAAATTGCCCATAGGTGTGAATGTGAGAGTGATTGTTTGTCTCTATATGTTCAGCCCTGCGATGAACTGGCGACTTGTCCAGGGTGTACCCCGCCTTCACCCCTATGTAGCTGGGATAGGCTCCAAGCAACCCCCGTGACCCTAGTGAGGATAAAGCAGGTTCAGAAAATGAATGAATGAATGAATGAATGAAGATGCGATGCGATAAGATACAATAAGGTAAGATAAAATAAGATAAGATAAGATAAGATAAGATAAGATAAGATACAATAAGATACGACATGACAAGATACGATACGTTAAGATAAGATGCGATGAAATAAGATATGATACGATACGATATGATACGTTAAGATAAGATAACATAAGATAAGATAAGATGTGATAAGATAAGACGTGATAAGATAAGATAAGATAAGATGCGATATGATATGATACGATAAGATACGACATGATAAGATACGACACGACAAGATACGATACAATACGATACGGCACGACACGACATGAAACGATACGATATGATACGTTAAGATAAGGTAAGATAAGAAAAGAAAAGATAAGAAAAGAAAAGATAAGATAAGATAAGACAAGATAAGATAAGATGCGGTAAGAAAAGATGTGATAAGATGAGTTAAGGTAAGATAAGATAAGATATGATACGATAAGATACGACACGACAAAAAATGATACGTTAAGATAAGATAAGGTAACATAAGATAAGATGTGATAAGATAAGATATACGATAAGATACGACACGACACAACAAGATACGATACGATACGTTAAGATAAGATGCGATAACATAAGATAAGATATGATACGATACGATACAATGCGATACGACATGACATGACATGATACGATATGATACATTAAGAAAAGAAAAGAAAAGAAAAGAAAAGAAAAGAAAAGAAAAGAAAAGATAAGATAAGATAAAATAAGATAAGATACCCAGCACAGTGAAATGTATTTTTGTACCAGCAGTCTATAATAAAATAGTAATTAAACACACAGTACATAACATAAAAACATAAATGTATGTATTAAAAAAGATACATTTAAAAGGGGTGTCTGTTGTATATACATACATTTACAGTACAGTGCTGCAGCTGTCTGAAATGACAGTGTTTCCACGGTAACAACGGAGCCTCTGAATGTCCAAATGGGTCATATTTGATGACCATGAAAAGATGACAAACAGCATTTTACACCAATTATTTACATGTAGTGAAAGGACTAATGGTTCAATAGTTATTATATATTTTAGATCAGTAGATGGTTTTGGTCAGTGGTGGATGTTTGGGTCTTTATGGGTTCATTTATTTATATATTTATATAAAACAAAAGCTTCAAGTAGACAAGTGCTGTACCTTTGTGTTTCACTAAACACTTAATACAGTGCGTCTGGTATTGATTTATGGTATTGATTTATGTTCCAGTTCCAGTGCTACTGTTGTGTTAATTCATTAACTCAAATAAAGTCATTATCAGATGCAAAAAAAACAACTCATTGTTCCAGAAACTGTTTTTTTTTTTTTTTGTACTGAACAAACCAACTGTAATGGATGGATGGATGGATGGATGGATGGATGGATGGATGGATGGATGGATGGATGGATGGATGGATAGATAGATAGATAGATAGATAGATAGATAGATAGATAGATAGATAGATAGATAGATAGATAGATAGATAGATAGATAGATAGATAGATAGATAGATAGATAGATAGATAGATAGATAGATAGATAGATAGATAGATAGATAGATAGATTATTGTCAATGCATAAAACACAATAAAATAACATTAAAGCATTTGATCAAAGTCCATTTTCTGGGCCATGAATTCTCCATAAATGTGAAGTTAAAACAGCAGTGACACACATGTGTGTGTTTGGGCTGATGTGTGTGTAGGATGGTACTCAATCAAACCAGTCATTTTCACAGCTTCTTGTCAGATTATTACCCACATCACCATCACCATCATCATCGTCATCTTCGTCATCGTCATTGTGTGTCTGTGTTGAAGGGAGCAGATATGTCATAACAACCCCAGCTTTTCGCACCATGTTTCTTTCTTAAGATAAATGTGACTCATAAAAACCTGTGAGCAGCAGCAGAAGGACATGAGGAGCAAAAGCAGTAAACACATTGTGTAACAGGGACTGTAGTGGCGATGTGTTCACAGCGCTGTCGCTAAAGGAGACAGGAAACTTTTGATCATTTTTACCCCCACCAGGAGGTATTATGATCACTTTGCTTTGTTTGTTTATTTGTTTGTTTGTTAGCAACTTTATGGGAAAACTATTCCAACCATTCATTCATTCATTCATTCATTTTCTGAATCCGCTTTATCCTCACTAGGGTCACGGGGGTTGCTTGGAGCCTATCCCAGCTACATATGGGCGAAGGCGGGGTACACCCTGGACAAGTCGCCAGTTCATCGCAGGGCTGAACATATAGAGACAAACAATCACTGTCACATTCACACCTATGGGCAATTTAGATTAACCAATTAACCTATTAGTGGATGTCTTTGGATGGCGGGAGGAAGCCGGAGTACCCACGCAGACACGGGGAGAACATGCAAACTCCACACAGAAAGGTCCCACCCCCGTCGACTGGTGTTGGAATCGAACCCAGGACCTTCTTGCTGTGAGGCATGAGTGCTAACCACTGCACCACCGTGTCGCTATTCCAACCATCTTTCCCAAATTGTCCCCACAGATAGGCCTAGGCCCTGGGATGAACCCATTAAATTTTGGGCCAAGTAGGTCAAAGTTCAAGGTCACAGCAAGGTCACAAAATCTACAGTTTTCCTATCTCTCATCATTGAGCAATTTTTGAAAATTCATAAAAAATTCAAAATGACTCTGATTAGCCTCCAATTTGATCCACCCGTAGCTTATAACAATATCTTGTATCTGGTACAAAACTGTCCACCTCCACTGTAGAATGTGGACTCTGTGGATATTTCAATTTAACACTGAAAATCCCATTTACCACACATTTTTCATTATAACTCAACAAATAATGATTGGAATTTAATATAACTTGACATCCACATGACTGGTACCGAGCTTCAACTTGTTCTGCTGTATGGAACAACCTTCGATATAGTCGATCCACACATGCACACCGTTCGGGGTGCTTGGCAGAGGTTTGCGTTCTCTGAACACTTGTTGACAATATCTTCTTTCTTATCTACCTTTGTCTTATTGTATCTTTATCAATGTGTTTCTAAATGTGATCCAGAATTAGTGTCATGTCCAACCGTCACGAGTTTACAAGACATCTAAAATTAAATTAAATTAAGTTAAAAATCAAAGCTTCATTGACATCTTAGTTTCGAAAAAAATACATCAAAATGTGAAAGATTAATTTTTTAAAAATGCAGGTTTTATTACATAATGAATTGACAGTCTATTACTTGGTGCATTCAGGTTTTTAATATTGCGACAAATGATTAGAAAATGTAGGTGTTGTTACATGATGAACTGATCTTTTTTGTGTGTTTTTACATATTTTGTCGCAAATCAAAAGTTGTGAAACTCAAACTTTACTCAAATTTCACTTAAAACTCTAATATTTACAATAATTACTCATTTTTGGCCAAGATACAGTACTACAAACCCAAAATTACTACATGAATTATCTGATTTTTTTTTTTGTCTGATTAATATACAGTAGTGGAAAAAAATTTGTAAAGTGTCTTGTAAAGATAAAACGCCTCTGAAAAGTAAAGGTTGCGTGCAGTGAACTGAAAGGAATGAAATGGTGGCACCAGACTAATTAGTTGTAGATCATATTTACCCAGAATTCATAGTAAATCAGACTTATTTAAGAAAATAAAGGACAAAACAGCATCAGAAACACTGAGGTCAAGGTCAAATTTATTTACAATCCTGGAAAAATTATTAGACCACAATTTGTTTTCTTCAGTTTCTTGTTCATTTTAATGCCTGGTACAACTACATTTGTTTGGACAAATATAATGATAACAACAAAAATATATCATAGTAGTTTAATTTCAGAGCTGATATCTATCCATTTTCCATGGTTTTCTTGATAATAACCAAAATCACTTCAGTTCTTACATCAGTATCTATGGCATTGTACTGATAAAAACAGTGCTTTTAGGCATTCCATGTTTTCTTTTCTGTCTGTTTTAGTCACATGATACTCACAGGAGTTAGTACTGGATTGCATAACCATTGTTTTTGATGACTTTTGATGATCTAATCATTTTTTCCACGACTGTATGTGTGTCTAAAAGCTTCACTTTTCTAAGATACAAAAAAAATTGCCGTAACAATCCCAGTCGCATACAGATACTTTACATTTATACATTTTGTTATTTTAGTGAGTTCTTTTTTTTTAATTCCAGATACTTGTGAAAATAAAAGTAGAAACAGTGATTCATCTTCTCTGAAACTCTGAAATTTATAACGTATCCATGGTATAAAATCCATATCTATAGAAAAACAGAAACAAATAAATTATTGAAGCGATTTCTTCCATCAATATCTATGTCATTGTACTGATCAAAACAGTGCTTTTAGGCATTCCATGTTTTCTTTTCTGTCTGTTTTAGTCACATGATACACACACGAGTTAGTACTTGATTGCATAACCACTGTTTTTGATGACTTTTGATGGTCTAACATTTTTTTTTCCGTGACTATGTATCCACTACAGTTACATTTGACATGAAGTTTTCCTTTGAGCACTATGTTAAAAACTTATTTATGATTAAAATTGTGTTTAAGCACCAAACAATTGTAATAAACAGTTTGTGTGTCACTTACTGTGGACACATTTAAGTCATTTTTGGGAGAAGTAAACACATTCAGTTTTAAAATAATTTATGCATGACTGGGTCAATTTGTAATCAACAAAGGTTTTTTAGTCTTCCGTAAATAATGCATACTAATGACGAATGTCCCAGTTAAAGCAGATAAAGTATTGGATGTATTTTGTGTTGAGTTTGTGAGTCTTTACTCACTGATTAACGTGCACATGGACATAAACAGCTATGACGTCTTTTATCTTTACTGTTTGTAGATTACATAACAATGACAGGGGGAGAGAGAGAGAGAGAGAGAGAGCGTGTTTAGGGTTTTGTCTTCCCAGACTTTGTTATCAGAGAGGAATTAATTATTGCACATTGAACCCATTCAACTCCTCGATCAAAGTCTGAGAGGGGGACGACGGTACAAAGGGGGTAACGAGTCAAATATTAACCTCAGCGCTTCTCCATCTCATTTATTTCATCAAATGCTGTAGTTTCTATAACGTTAACCTCCTAAAACCCAGCTATGGGTTTTCTGTCTACATTTGTGGACAAGTTTCACAACTTTAAACAAACAAAAAAAAAAAAAACAAGAAAAGAAAACTGTCCAGCACAAAGGACATTCCATAAAAATGTTAAAAACTGCATCTGAAAAAACTGTTGCATCATGATGTTTCCAATATAGGCACTTATTTAACCCTCTGGTATCCGGGTGTGCTTTTTAGGCACACTTTGCACTTCATGTTAAAAAACTTCATATTATTTTTCACAATTTAAATAAGGTTAGAATTCAAAAGTTGTTCATTTTTGTATGATCTTTAAAATTCTGGCCACCAACTCAAATGTGCACATTGTCAACAAAAGAAAATTACAAGACTAGCATCTGTCTCCCAAGTGTGCCTAAAACGCACTATTTCTTCCATTCTAACCACTGTTTTTGATCTGAAAGCCATTAAGGCATAAATCCTGCTTTTACTGATATCTGGGCTTCATTTGAGAGGTGAGGGACTAAATTAATTTATTAACGTTGTTAATGTTGCTGTTAATCATTGACATATGCCAGGCTGCAAAAATCTAATATTATGTAATCCAATTTTTATGTAGTATATTGAAAAAAAACAAAAAAAAACATATTTTGTGTTTTTTGCATCAAAAAATGTAGTGATATCATGATGAAAAGAGATAATTTAAAGGGTTAAAAACATCTAAAATGAATAATTATTTGATATGTATGATTAGGGCTGACCTTGATTTACAAAAATAAAATCAAATTAGAGCAGAAAAATCAATCAATATATAATATTTAATAGTTTGATTTATAGGTGTGCATTTTACGCACGCTTGGTGACAGATGCTAGTATTTATGAACATTTGACCTAGTGCCAAAAATAATAATGCAAATTAACCAATGTTGTTAATCACTGACATATGCCAGGATGAAAAAATCAAATAATATGTGATCCACTTTTTATGTAGTATACTGAAAAAAATTAATTTTTTGTGTTTTTTGCATAAAAAAAAATGGTTTGTTTACATTACAAACACAGCATTTAAAGGGTTAAAAAATGTGACAAGTATTGAGTATTTGGTATTTTTATTTACAGCTCAAGTTGATAAAATAGAAAAAAGTGTAAAAGAATTAAAAACAAATTGTATGAATTTTTTTTTGACATTATTCCACAAGTGTGCAAAAAGGCACACTTGGTGTTTAGTAAGGGCCTCGCTGGACGGGATACTGGAGGGTTAATAAATAGTATAATAATAATATAGGAAAATACCTGCTTTTCACTGAAAAAATGCATAATATAGAGGATAATATTATAATAAATGGTGATAAATCACTTGGTGGAACTGCCACAAAAGTAACACTGGGTCTTTATGGGTTAATGTGTGTTTTATAAAGTATATGTGGCTGTATGTCTTGTGGTGTATAATGGAACAAAGATCATCTTGTTTGGACTTGATGAGGTTCTTTATTTTTAGCGATGACCTGATGAACAGTTTGAAGGAAGTGTGTTGGGCCTAAAGTCAGACATGGCGGCAGCAGCTTCATGACGAAAAAAAGTGTAAAAGAAATGACAAAAAAGTGTAAAAGAATTAAAAACAAATTTTATGAAAATTTTTTTGACATTATTCCACAAGTGTGCCAAAAAGGCACACTTGGTGCAAAAAAAAAAAAAAAAAAAAAGCTTGTACTTTGCTGAGATTTCCTGGGTCTCAGGAGGTTAAGACGATCTGCTACAGCTCAGGTCTGATGGAGAAGAGGGTGTTAACTGTGGAAGTTACAGCTACATGTTTGAGAGGTTCTACTTTTTTTATATAATGTATTTTTTCATCAATATTGCATTGAAATTTTGTTGCACAGATCTACTGTTTTTCACTTAAAATGCAAATACTGGTGTGTGAATGTGCTCATGATTTGTAAAACCTTAAAAATCTTTATTTTTGAGCAAGCAAAAAGACTATTAATGTTCTTTTTTTTTTTTTTTTTGTTTTTTTTTTTGTTCATTTATGGTTTTAACCCATATAGACTCAAACATCCCCTGGTGACCAAAATCATTTACTGATATAAACTGTTTAATACCTGTTGATCCACTAATCCTATCAATTCATGTAAATAATTGTTGGAAAATACAGTTTGTCATCTTTTCACGGTCATCAGATATGACTCATTTGGACGTTCAGAGGCTCTGTAGTTACTATGGAAACACCGTCATCTACTCATGTTAGTTCAGGGGCCATATTCAGCCTAATATGATCTAAAGTGGGCCAGACCAGTAAAATAATATACATAATAGGATAATAACTTATGAATAACGTCGACTCCAAAGTTTTTTCTATATTTTTGAGTGAAAAAAGTAGGATTCTGTAATGAAAATGTTTACATCTACAACTGTACTTGAACATAACATGAACTAATATAAACACCCTGAAAATTCTTAAGAAAAATAAGTGCAATTTTCCTATATTTCACCATAGTTTATCATTTATACATGTGCATTACAACTTACAGATCACAATGGATCTACAAATACACAAAACATTTAATAACAGGCAGAATATTAGTAAAACTCCACATACTTCTATTAAGACATTTAAGGTTGTTCACGTTTGTTCAGGTTATTTACTTTTTTTGTAAAAAGCTAGTCTGTAAATGTAAACATTTTTGCATAATTTAACTGTTTGTTTTTTTGTTTTTTGTTTTTTTTTTTTTTTTTACAGTAAAACAAAGAGAAAAGTTTGCAGTTTTCATTATTTATAGGTTATTATGATAGGATTTTACTGGTCTGACCCACTTTAGACTGATTGGCCTAAAATAATTTTAACATCCTTGTTAATATCTTCAGTGTAATTTTTGCATTTCACAAATTCATCCCACAGGCCGGTTTTGGCCCCCGGGGCGCATGTTTGACACCTGTGTTCTATAACACTGATTCACCACTAAAACCCATAGAGTTGGATCAATGACAGTGGATTATGAATTTGTGAAATGCTAAAATTACACAATCAAGGGTGTCAATTCATTGTCGTGTCAGACCAGTAAAATTACATTTATAAACTATGAATAACCTGAACAAATATCAACAACCTGAAATATCTTGAGAAAAATAAGTGCAGTTTCAACAATATTCTGCCTTTTATTAAATGTTTTGTGCATTTGTAGATCCACTGTGATCTGTAAGTTGTCAAAATTGCACTAATTTTTTAAAAGAAATTTAAATTATTATTGTCATTATTTACATATATGTGTTATTGTATTATGTGTTTATGTAAATCATATTATATTTGTTCATAATAATAGAAAGCCAGAAACCAAATTTTTTAATAATAAGTTTCAGTCATATTATAGTATATAGTATAGATATGCTTAGTCTAGGAAGGTTATTATTGTTATTAATTATATAAGGAGAAAGGGTGGGAGTTTATAAGTGATACTTCTTCTCACTCCTTTTCATATAAGCGTTATTTGTCTTATATTTAAGTGTTTTGTTTATTTATTTTCTTCTGTTTTGACATTTGTATTCGAAATAAATACATGAATCAATCAAAGAAATTTCAGGTTGTTCCTGTTATTCACATTTTGTAAAGTATATTATTTAGATATAAACACTTTCGTAATGTAATCTAATTTTTTTCACTCTAAAACATAGAGAAACATTTGGAGTTGACCTTATGTATAGGTTATTATATTATCATTTTACTGATATTTAATTTTTTATTTTGCTGTTATTTTACCGATCCACTTCAGATCATATTAAGTTGTATGTGTCCCCTGATCTGTGGTCATTTTAGTGCAAGAAATTTAAGGATCTGTTTTTCCACTGAGGTCATATTTGTGTAAAAACGTCAGAAAATTTGTTCAGTAAATCTCAGCAAATCCTTTTAAGGGTTTTCCTCAGCGTTGGACAGATAAAAAATAAAACTTTAACCCTTTCATACATACTGGTCATTACAGTGGACAGCTATTTTACAGCTGTTCTCTTGTATATTCATGGATTTTGTTGTTCTTTTTGTTGTTGTTACCTCCGCCAAGGAGGTTATGTTTTTGCCAGGGTTTGTTTGTTTGTTTGTTTGTTTGTTTGTTTGTCTGTCCGTTAGTGTGCAACATAACTCAAAAAGTTATGGACAGATTTGGATGAAATTTTCAGGGTTTGTTGGAAATGGGATAAGGAAGAAATGATTACATTTTGGTGGTGATCGGGGGTGGGGGGGCCCACGGGGGGGGGCCACTGATCAGCCTTGGCGGAGGTCTGCGCTCTCCGAGTGCTTCTAGTTTTTGTTTTGTTTTTTACACATATCTTTATTAAAGTTTTAAGACACTACATATCTTTTCTGACATGAATTGGTAATATTATGTAGATCTCTCCTGAGCATAAACCCCCAGAATCACAATCCTTCCCCATAGTTTTTACACAATTTATCAGTAAATACATGTTTCTGTGCATCAAAAATTAAAAATGTGGTGTCCAGCTGAGTGGAAATTTTTGCAACTTCATAAAAAATAGGTTCATAAGAATTTTTTTTTTTTTTTTCATTATTTTTTTTAATGTTTTTTTTTTTTTTTCATTATTTTTATTTTATTTATTTATTTTTCAGATGAAATTTTTCAATCGCATTGTTTTTTTCATGTCTAAAGAGAAATAAAAACACACAGAAAAAAAAAATTTGATTAAGGTTCTCATAATTCGTGCATGAAAGGGTTAAATTGTAAAAAGGTGGTCCTCATTGCTTTTACTCCAACAGAAATGTCACTTTAACTATTGTTCTCCTTCTTTTTAGTCAGTATTTTCAATAATCTACAAATACAAAAACAGGTGAAATACAAAGTGAGCACTGCACCGTCATAGCTTTAACCAGCTCTAAAATGAAATAAACAGAAATAAAAGTACCCTTGAGAAAGTGCAGAGGAAGTGAAACAAACCAAAGGCTCCATTTGCGCTTAAATCCATTAAAGTCTGAGTCATGAGTTTCATGTCTTTACGGCCCACGCAACAACTGACGTACACGAAAAGTGCACCGGTAATAAGGTTAAAGTTCTGCTTTTAGGCCGCACTGTGTTTCATTTCAGTATTTCTGTTTTTGTGTCAGTGAATGAAAAGCTGAGATGAATCATAACTGAGAAAGTCATCGTTTTCTGTGGAATATTACCTGTGGAATACGTCAGCAACGGAAGCACAAAAACATCAGCGTTAATCCCAAAAAGCCGTTTTTATACATTTGTGTTATTTTTATTTTCTGATGTGGTGAATATTATAACTGTATTACAGCTTATGTCATAAATACATGCCAGAGTGTGTCTATTTACCTCCGCCAAGGAGGTTATGTTTTTGCCAGGGTTTGTTTGTTTGTCTGTTTGTCTGTCCGTTAGTGTGCAACATAACTCAAAAAGTTATGGACAGATTTTAATGAAATTTTCAGGGTTTGTTGGAAATGGGATAAGGAAGAAATGATTAACTTTTGGGGGTGATCCGGAAGAAATCCTGGATTCTGGATCACTTTGAAATTTTCGTTAACATTGTGGTAAATGGGGCCAAAATTTTCGTTTCCCAATATCTCGCTTAATTATTGACCAAAACTCATGAAATTTAACTCAGGAATTGACAATGGGGTCCTCTATCTCATTTCAAAGGCTGATCCGGATCTGATCCAGAAGGCGGATTTTATCTCAATTTATATAAAAAATGGGGGTGCCCTTACTTTTTGGCCTACTGTGCCTTTAATATTAAAGGTAGAAATTTCTGACAAGCGCCATCGTGTAGCTCAGTCAGTTCCGCATCGGGAGTATGCCACCGGATTTCATGTAGCTTTAATACTTAAGGAGCTAGATCCAGAAGAAAACCGCCATTACGAGAAATGTGATTTTCGTGAATAACTACTGAACTAATAAGGATATAATTATGAATCCAGTTGCTAATGGTATGTTTTCATGGTCAAGGAATCTTCAAATATAGGTAAAATAAATATGGGACTAATATTTATGGTGGAAATCACAATATGGGGGAATTGTGCAAATCTCATGCAATTTGACTCAGGGATTTACAATGGGGTGTTCTATCAAATGGCAAAGACTGATCCGGATCTTTCAAAAAGTTATGGACAGATTTGGATGAAAATTTCAGGAAATATTGATACTGGCACAAGGAACAAATTATTAAATTTTGGTGGTGATCGGGGGGGGGGGACTGATCTGCCTTGGCGGAGGTCTGCGCTCTCAGAGTGCTTTTCTAGTTTATATATATTTTCCTTATCTTATTGTCATTTGCTCTTACAGGTTGATTATACACTACAGATACATATATATACATGCAAATAAACTTCTATAAAATCATCTTATATTAATATTTTTTCTGCTTTTTTTGCTGCATAAATCTCTTAAACCATATTAAAAACAACACAAAAGCTTGTTTCTGCATAGTGTTAGCTGAGAGGTGCAAAGTTTTTCACATTGAAATCTTAGAAATATTCATTGCACTAAATTTGCATACCAGTGTCCTAACATTATTGTTTTTAAAGCACTTTTTTACAATTATTTAGGTAATTTGAAGAACATTATGAATTCTAAAGCGACTAAAACAAGGAGACTATGTCAAGTATATAATCTTATTTAACCCTTTCATGCATAGTGGTCACTACAGTGGACAGCTATTCTACAGCTGTTCTCTTGTATATTCATGGATTTTGTTGTTCTTTTCATTGTTTTTTTTTTTACACATATCTTTATTAAAGTTTTAAGACACTACATATCTTTTCTGACATAAATTGGTAACATTATGTAGATCTCTCCTGAGCATAAACCTCCAGAATCACAAGCCCTCCCCATAGTTTTCACACAATTTATCAGTAAATACATGTTTCTGTGCGTCAAAAATTAAACGTGTGGTGTCCAGCTGAGTGGAAATTTTTGCAACTTCATGGAAAATAGGTTCATAAGAATTTTTTTTTCATTATTATTTTTTTTAATGTATTTTTTCAATTTTTTCAATAATTTTTATTTTATTTTATTTATTTACTTATTTATTTATTCAGAAGAAAATTTTCAATCACATTGTTTTTTCATGCCTAAAGAGGAAAAAAATTTGATTAATGTTATCATAATTCGTGCATGAAAGGGTTAATGTATATAATTTCTATTTTTATACCTCGAGCTCTTTTATTTTATTTTGATTTATTTTTCATTTTGCCTACATTTGTATCTATATATTGGAAATGTAAAATATTTTGTAAAGTGTGACTATTTTGTTTTTTTATCCTACTTGGTTGTAATATTATTATGTATATGTATATGTTGTTCAATTGTTCATTGTTTAAATAAAAAAGTTTTTCACATTGTTTTATTAAATTATTCGTGACACACACATATATGGTCTGTACGCTTGTTTTAGATATTCACTCATTTAAGTGTTTGTTGTTTGGTTGTGTTCTATTGTCAGACACTTGGTTTTGTTGATTATTTAGCTGATATTCTTCTGGTTACGTAGATGTTTAGATTGGATATATTGTTACAAGCATCATCGCATTACCGTGGCAACACAGATGGAACTGTGGGCAATGGAAGCAACTGGGCTTAAGACACTATGAGATTTATGCCCAAAAAAGCAGGAAATATTATTGATATATGAAGATTTTATAGCATTTTTTGTGCATGTACATTTTTAGGATCAACAATAAAGCAATGAAGTTCCAAAACTAGCAATAAAAAGCCTTGAAATGAACTGAAAACTCAATTTGAACCCATAAAGACCCAAACATCCACTGGCGACCGAAAGCATCTGCTGATCTAAAATATTTACTAACTGTTGATCCACTAATTCTATCAATACATGTAAATAACTGGTGTAAAATCTTTTCATGGTCATCAGATATGACCCATTTGGACAATCAGAAGCTCCGTAGTTACCGTGGAAACACTGTCATCTTCTACAACATTGATTCACCAGTAAAACCCATGGAGTTGGATCAATGACAGTGGATGGAGACGCTAGTTTTATGTTCTGTTATTCGTTGCTTTACCATTGACCCTCAAATTGCGCAAATATAACTTGTGCATAAAAATTTACTTAATGGAAAAACGACAATTTCGCAAAAAGTTTCATTTTTCGATTAAAAGTTTTTGCGCTGGCAAGAGGTGGTTTTTCAGGCGCAGCGCAAATGGTATATCACGCAAAACTGCAATGGAAAGACCTTTTTTTCGCAACTAGAGTCAGGTGAATTAAAAAACAGATGTTACAGCAAGTGAAGAAGAAGAAACATGTTGCAGTATGTGTGGACACACCAGGAAACCCACTCATTTTTTAATTTAGTACGAAATAGAGGGGGAATAAAGAATAATAATGAATATATCTGTAAATCAACACCATATTTATGTTCATCGCCATGTTTATGGAATGACTTCTCATGTCATCTTGCGATAATAAATAAACAAATCATCACATTCGTGAATTAATGGAAAAACTGACATTACGTACTTCTGTTTTTTCGACATTTAGTAAATATCGGTAAAGTTTTACGCAGATGTCCAATGGAAAAGCGACTAGTGATAGATTTGCTGAAAAAGTCACTTTTTCTTATTTTTTCTCTGTTTTGATGGAATAACATTTAAATTTACTCTGAGTTTTCATGAAGATCTACATCATCAGCTAATTGAATAGAAGGGAAAATACATGATTTACACTGAAAAATGAAAAATACAAAAGATAATATTACAATAAATGGTGATAAATCATATAAGAAAGGTTAATTAGAAAAAAAAAATGTAGGAGCTGACACAAAAGTAACACTGGGTCTGTATGGGTTAAGAAACTGTGCATTATTCTTGGTGCTGTTTTACAGTGATTTCTAGCTTTAACGTGACACTATTCCAGATTGTAAATGTCAAAATGAAGGTTTAAAGTCCAACGTGAAAAACGCAAGCTTGTGCATCGACTTTACAGAGAGTCAATCTCAGTCTGTACCTGAGGCGTCTGACTTGTTCTGCCTAAACAAAGCTCAGAGGTCAAACTGACTGCAGCTACAATAGTTACACTTTGACTGCTGCTTTTGTGCCTTGTTTTCATTTGACGGGTCAGAGGACAGACCGGGCCTCTGTCTGAGTTCACACCGCTTTTGTTTCCTTGTAGACTACAACAGAATCACACATACGGCTGTGTTAACACCACACAATTAGACCAAAAAAACACACTAATGAAGAAGAACGCAACGATATGAGACAGACAGCTCTTTTTTTGTTATAATATTCAAATGTTATATCAATCAATCAATCAATTTTATGACAAAATTATTAAAAACAATCAAAATCAACAATTCATTTACAAGATACGTTTTGTAATAGGACACCCCAGAAGCAGTCCTCACACTGTAAGCCCAGACTTTGTACAGTCTACTCTTGTTATACCGCCAACTTCCGTTCACGGCCAAATTGGTGGTATAGCGACAATGGCGTTACAACGGGTTGCGTCCATAATGTGCATGTCTTTACTGTATGATGTCTATGCTGCCTCCGTTAACCCGTTCTAATTGCGTTTCTAAATAAATCTTGATTCTGTTATGTTGTAAGGGATCATTTAAAGTGGGGAAACATTTTAAGCATTATTATACCGTGTCGGGAAATGACACCCCATCATCTTGAGGCTTTGGCTTAATCCCACGTCCTCTTCCCGACATCCTGACCTACTGAGTGTTCTGCGATAAATGAACGGTGGCCGTTCCGTAGACCTACTCGTAGCTTGTCGCGATCAGCGT
Organism: Sphaeramia orbicularis; assembly: GCF_902148855.1. NCBI lineage: Eukaryota > Metazoa > Chordata > Actinopteri > Kurtiformes > Apogonidae > Sphaeramia > Sphaeramia orbicularis. The sequence continues at coordinate 34,013,375 of NC_043979.1, read as the reverse complement.
CTGGCGGGTTTGTTTCAGTGCATTGTTAAAATTTATGTGTACTCGATGGCAATCACGCTGGCGGTATAACGGTCGGGAAATCAATGGTAAAAGTGTTGTTTGTGCATGGAACTGGGCTGGCGGATGGCGATAGGCGGAAATGGCGGTAGCTAATGGAATAATGCATTGGGGATTTTTGTGCAATGGTTTTGGTCAGCGGTGAGCGAAAATGGCGGTATAACGGCGGGCGGTTTAACGAGAGTAGACTGTATTTACTAAAATGCTTTAATTACAATGTACTTAAATGATTTAAGTTTTATTATATTACTATAAAGTGTTAAATATATTCTACTAATTTGTGGACATAGTTGAAAGTATGAAAAAGTTTAAGTTGAATGGATTTAAATCACTAAGTTTTAGTCATGACCACACCTTTTTGTGTCTGCATTGCATTGTGGGTATTGGGCATGTTGCTGAAAATGTGTTATTTTTATGTGCAGGGGTTCAGCGGGGTTGTGGTGTTAGTGTTAATTTGGACTTAAATGTGTGTATGTCAGTGTTTATTGGCCTTTTTGTGTTTGTTTTTGTATTTTTGTAGAGCTGCACCATGAGTCAGAGCCACAGGAAGAACAATGGCTTTACTGTTCATCTGTATTTGTATCAGATCAAAATTTAAGACAATGATTTGCCAAATTAGAAGTTCTTCCAACGTTGACAATGCTTAATGACCTAACATCTATCCATTCTACATTACATTAAGATAAATATTTCTACAAAGTAACTTATGATGCAAAACATTTTAGGTCAAAAGAATTTGGAATTGGTGATGGGACTTTTGGCTCTTTGAAGTGAGCCGTTCAATCAGGAGTCGTTCAAAAGACTGGCTCTTTTATGTTATTTGCATTATTGTAAAACATCAATGTTTTAATGACTAAATAGGCTACATGTGATGATTGACGTTACATTTTAAAAGTGTTTAATTGGCACAGCAGTAAATATTATCTTACCGTAAAAAAGAATAGTACAGTCGGGTGCTGAGTTTTCAAATGGCGGTGCAAATTATTCGTTGACCCAGACTTGAAAGATTTTTTTTTTTTTTTAGCAAATATTGCAAGTTGCATGTCCATCTTTTCTTTCTGAAAAGTGCATCCAAATACTACTCCTTTTTCTTTGGCTCATTACTCACAGGTGGTCACTCACTCACTCTCAAACTTCTCTCTGGTTTCGACCAGTCTTCCAGCTCTGCCTCCTCCAGTATGTTCACCTCACACTTAAAACTGTTGTTTTTTTTGCTAACTTCTTGCCATGAGACATGCACAGAGCACTCTTTTTTTTCTGCTCGAACATTCTCCTCCTGCCCAATGCCTCCCCAGTGACGCTAAATTGACAGGCAATTGGACACTCCCTCCTTTAAAAAAAAAATAAAAATAATAAAAATAAATGAACGGCTTTTTACAAAGACTCGGTTCCCATCATTCATTTCAAAGAGCAGTTCAAAAGATTCGATTCGTTCGTGAATGTCTCATCACTATCAGGAGCCGTTCACTGAAAAGAGCCGTTCAAAAGACTCTAAATAGGCTACATGTGATGATTGACATTCCATTTTAAAGGTGTTTAATTGGCGCGGCAGTAAATATTATCTTACTGTAAAAAAGAATAGTTAGTTCAAATGTGTGGGCTAAATACATGACATGAGAGGTGACATTAGGAAAATGCTGGAATTTGACCAAAAACATCATGGTACATTATGTGGACTAGTTTGTAGCCTAAAAATGAAGAAGAAAATAAAACATTTTCTGATTAAATAACATTTTATTCTCCTCAAAACAAGGACAATAAATGTGTGTAAACATACAGAAAAAACTGCACAAAACACAACAGTGATTAATCACTGTTATTAATCCAAAAAAAAAGTGGATGCTAGTCTTAAGTGGTTAACCACTTAAGACCTTTCTGAAGTGAATTATCACTATTTATTACTTTATCCACATTATTTTTCAGTGAAAATCAGATATTTTCCTATATTTAATTAACTGATCATATAGATCAGGGATGTCAGGGACCACATACATGTATCCAGTTTGACCTCAAATGGGCCGAAACAGTAAAATAATTGTATAATAACTTAGAAATAATGACATCTCTAAATTTTTCTTTTTGTTTTAGTACAAAGAAGTCTTACATTTCCAAACTATCCTTAAACAAATAACCTGAACTTCCATGAACAAAAATAATTTCTTAAGAAAAATAATTGCAAATTCAACCATATTATGCCTCAGCTTATTATTTATTTGTGTGCATTACAACTGACAGAGGATCTACAAATACACAAAACATTTAGTTACAGGCACCTGGAAATGAAAAATATAGAATTTAGCTTTGTGATCAATACAACTCGTCAATGTCTTTTGTGTAATCTTTGCAAATTCATCCTGGGGGCCAGACTGAGGCCTTTGGAGGGTCAGTTTTGGTCCGTGGGCCTTATGTTTGACACCTGTGATGTACAGTCGTCCTCAAAATTATTCATACCCCTGCCATTTTTTGTAACTTTTTGTTTTTGTGATGAAATGAATGAGTTTTGTCAAGTTTGTTTGTGTCTTATATGTGATACACAAGTGAGGAAATAAGAACAAATGATACTTGGAGAAATAATTTTTTTCAGGAGTATTTTATTAGAGGATTTCTAAAAAAAAAAACGCCATGTTCAAAATTATTCATACCCCAGGTTTATTAAGTCCAAAGTCTTTTCTTAATAGTCAATAGAGTAGCCTTTGTTCTTGATAATGGTTCCTGTAAGTGTCCACAGGTTCTCTTCTGTCTCCTGTGGGGTTTTGGTCCACTCTTCCTGGACCAAAGCCTCCAGCTGGGTCCGGTTGGATGGTCTCCTACCCATCACGCTAGTCTTTGGCTCCCTCCACAGATTCTCTATATGATTTAGGTCAGAGCTTTGACTGGGTCATGTCCTTGAACCACTACTGCACTACCTTGGTGGTATGCTTGGGGTCAGTGTCCTGCTGGGACGTCCAGTCAGGACCAGTCTAGAGTTTCTCAGCAGACACTTCCACATTGTAATCCAGGATGTTGATATAATCCTCCTTTTTCATGATGCCCTGTATCTTGATGAGGTTCTCGGTGCCACTAGCAGAAAAGCAACCCCATAGCATTATGTTGCCACCACCATGCTTGATGGTTGGGGCTGTGTTCAGCTTGCGTTCTTCTCCTTGCTTCCTTCAGATGCAGTCAACATCCATGTGGCCAAACAACTCCATCTTTGTTTCATCAAATCACTGGATTGATGACCAAAAGCTTGGATCTTGGTTAAGAAGAGCTCTAGGAAATGCCAGATGAGCCTCCTGATGTTTCATCCTGAGTCATGCCATCTTCCTGTGTCTGCATCCATGGAGAACTCCTTTGTGCAATACTGGCTGGATGGTTGTCTGTGATACCTTCATACCTCAGTTATTTTGGTGGCAACATAATGCTATGGTTATAACCTATAATGCTAGGATGCTTCTCTGCTAGTGGCACTGGAAACCTCATGAAGTTACAAGGCATCATGAATTTAACATAATTATATCAACGTCCTGGATGACAGCGTGAAAGTGCTGAGAAACTCTAGACTGGTCCTGACTGGACGTCCCAGCAGGACACTGACCCCAAGCATACCACCAAGGTAGTGCAGTAGTGGTTCAAGGACATGACCCAGTCAAAGCTCTGACCTAAATCATTTAGAGGATCTGTGGAGGGAGCTAAAGACCAGAGTGATGGGTAGGAGACCATCCAACCGGACCCAGCTGGAGGCTTTGGTCCAGGAAGAGTGGACCAAAACCCCACAGGAGACAGAAGAGAACCTGTGGACACTTACAGGAACCATTATCAAGAACAAAGGCTATTCTACTGACTATTAAGAAAAGACTTTGAACTTAATAAACCAAGGGTATGAATAATTTTGAACATGGCGGTTTTTTTTAGAAATCCTCTAATAAAATACTCCTGAAATAAAGTATTTCTCCAAGTATCATTTGTTCTTATTTCCTCACTTGTGTATCACATATAAGTCACAAACAAACTTGACAAAACTCATTCATTTCATCACAAAAACAAAAAGTTACAAAAAATGGCAGGGGTATGAATAATTTTGAGGACGACTGTAGATGTTCATACAACTTCAGAGTAAATTCAAAGGCTATTATATCAAAACCAATAAAAACAGAGGAAAAAGTGACTCTTTCAGCAAAATATATCATGAATGAACATAAAAACAAGCATCTTCAACCACAGTTTTTTGTTTTTTTTTAATCAAAGTCCATGGGTTTTATTAGTGAATTAATGTTGCAGATGATGACAGTGTTTCCACGTTCACCATGGAGCCTCTGAACGTCCTAACGGGTCATATCTGACCATGCAAACCTGAGAAACTGCATTTTACCTTAAGTTTTTACATGTATTCATAAGATACGTGGGTCAAAACGTATTAAATATTTAGATCAGTACATGAAAAATTTACTCAAATTGAACCAAATTTTACTCTGCGTCAGATAACATTTGGTCCCTCTCTAAAAAATGTACTCTTTTTGAGGAAAATACTTTTGACTCTGATAAAAACGCTCAGTAATTTTTCCTGTGTAGATGCTTTTTGTCAGCGGCATTAAATATTGTGCATTATGTTCTGTTGTTTTTCTATTTTCACATGCTCGAAATAAATGATCAATCTATCCATGCATGTGAATCTATAAACAGCTATACAATAATAAACCTAATGTTGTCACACATGACAAACAGTATCTTGTGTTTGAATTGTTTCTGAGTTGTTTCCTCAAAAATCCCCACAGTGAAATAAAAATGTCAAAGGTTGTTGACATTTGTAGTAGAAGACAAGGGAATAAGCGGATGTTGAAACTAACAACAAATGCTTTCATTTGTGTCAAAACGAGAGTGGAAGTCAAACTCCAGATGTTGTATAATGATAATTAAATGATAAACTGGTTACACTGTGGATATAGAGCTACTGTACATTAAAAGACACACAGCTCCGTGTATTTATCCATTAAATATAAACTCAATCCTCACCGCAGACCACATCATCCTCTTTTTTTATGTAAATGGACCACGTCCTATTAGACTGTAAATAACATCTGTATTCTGTGGTTTATGACGTACTCCCTAGTGGATCAACAGGTACTGAACAGTTTACATCAGCACAGGGTTTAGGTCAGTGATGGAAGTTTGGGTCTTTATGGGTTAAAAACCATAATAAGTGTGTGTGTGTGTGTGTGTGTGTGTGTGTGTGTGTGTGTGTGTGTGTGTGTGTGTGTGTGTGTGTGTGTGCGTGTGTGTGTAGTATGTATGTGTGTGTAGTATGTGTAGTATGTGTGTGTGTAGTATGTGTGTGTGTAGTATGTGTATGTGTGTGTGTAGCATGTGTGTGTGTGTAGTACGTGTCTGTAGTATGTGTGTGTATGTGTGTAGTATGTGTGTGTAGTGTGTGTGTGTGTGTAGTACGTGTCTGTAGTATGTGTGTGTATGTGTGTAGTATGTGTGTGTAGTGTGTGTGTGTAGTATGTGTGTGTGTAGTATACATGTGTGCATGTGTAGTATGTGTGTGTGTATGTGTGTGTATGTAAGTGTGTAGTATGTGTGTGGGTGTAGTATGCGCATGTGTATGTGTGTGTGTAGTATGCGTGTGTGCGTGTAGTGTGTGTATGTGTGTGTGTGTGTGTAGTATGCATGTGTGCGTGTAGTGTGTGTATGTGTGTGTGTAGTATGTGTGTGTGTGTACATGTGTGTATGTGTGTGTCTGTAGTATGTGTGTGTGTGTGTGTTGTATGTGTGTGTGTGTTGTATGTGTGTGTGCGTGTGTGTGCGTGCATGCGTGTGCGTATGTGTAGTATGTGTGTGTGTGTAATATGTGTGTGTGCGTGTGTGTGTGTGTGCGTGTGTGTGTGTGTGCGTGTGTGTGTGTGTGTGTGAAGTATGTGTATGTGTCTGTGCGTGTGTGTGTGTGTGTGTGTGTGTGTGTGTGCATGTGTCTGCCTGGGATTTTCAGTCCAGTCCAGGATGATCAGGACACGGGTTCAGGGTGGGTGGGTGGGTGGTGGTGGGGTTGGTGGTTGGGGGCAGGTAGACCTGAGGCCAGAGGTCAGCACAGTTCAAAGGGTTGACCTTTGCCGACACAGCATTCGTAGGTGACATGTGTAAGCTAAAAACATAGGAGTTAGCGGACAAAAGAGAGGCGGGACGCAAAACAACGATACATGAAGACGTCAGCACGCCGGCCATGAAAAGAGACAGAGTGAGGAGTGAGGGAGCAGCACTGAGGAATGCTGGGTAGGGCCCTGCGCTTGTTGCCTTTGGTATGCCCCCGGGCCTCTTACATAAGTCCCCCTCGGGCCGACGGCGGCTGCTCCGACAGACTCAGCTCCGGTCACAAACCAACTCCACCATCCACGTCTTCACACAGTTTGGAACGCTGTCAGGACACACTTCTGGAACTCACACTCACCTCTAACCAGCGTTCATGTGTGTACTCTGTGGTTTGGTAGCGCTACAGGAGAGGTGAACCCCAAATATCCTGTTGGGGAGTTTTACATAAAGATCTAAAGCTCCAGTTCTAAAAATAACAAAAAGCAGAAACAAGACTGAGGTTCTGACATAAGAATTAAAGTCCTTAAAAGATTAAAGATTAGCCCATAAACACCCAGATATCCACCCAAAGGATCTACTGATCTGAACGCTTTCATACCTGCTGAGCCACTGATCCTACCAATGCATGAAAGTAACTGGTGTGAAATCTTTTCATGGTCATCAGATATGACCTGTTTGGATCATCAGAGGCTCTGTAGTTACCATGGAAACACCGTCATCTTCTACAACATTGATTCACCAGTAAAACCCATAGAGTTGGATCAATGACAGTGGATGGACACACTTCTTTTATGTTCAGTTAATGAGAGATTTGCTGAAAAATTAACTTTTTCTTTAGTTTTCTCTGTTTTTGGTTTAATAACCCTCAACTTCACTCTGAGCTTTAATGAACGTCTACGCGATCAGTAAATTAAATATAGCAAAATACCTGATTTACACTGAAAAAAGGCAAAATAAAGAAGATACAATCAATGGTGAGAATAGATAATAGAAAGGTTAAATAGAGAGAAAAATTCATTTGAAAACTGACACAAAAGTAACACTGGATCTTTATGGGTTAAGTAAAACAAATACACAATATAAAATACTACATATTAAAACACTATTAAAAGACCTAGAATAAACTGATTAAAACAAAACAAAAAAAAAAACAGTAAGAATGCCCCCATGAAAGGTGGGTACAGTAGTTATCGCACATTGTTTATTCTGATTATTGTACATTGTTGATTATTGGACATTGTTGATTCGGATTATTGCACATTGTTGATTATTGCACATTGTTTATTCTGATTATTGGACATTGTCGATTATTGCACATTGTTGATTATTGCACATTGTTGATTATTGCACATTGTTTATTCTGATTATTGCACATTGTTGATTATTGGACATTATTAATTATTGCACATTGTTGATTATTGCACATTGTTGATTATTGCACATTGTTGATTCTGATTATTGCACGTTATTGATTATTGCATATTATTGATTATTGGACATTGCTGATTCTGATTATTGCACATTGTTGATTATTGGACATTGTTGATTATTGCACATTGTTTATTCCGATTATTGCACATTGTTTATTCTGATTATTGCACATTGTTCATTCTGATTATTGCGCATTGTTGATTATTGGACATTGTTGATTATTGCACACTGTCGATTATTGCACATTGTTGATTATTGCACATTGTTTATTCTGATTATTGGACATTGTTGATTATTGCACATTATTTGCCACTTTCATAAAGAATGTTTTTTTTTTCCTCCAGTGTTGGCATGTAACTCATATTTACTCATGTAGACAATGTAAAGGTGCAGGAGGCAACAATCAAAGAATAATAAAGGATTTTTTTTCTTTCTCTTGATGTTGCTTAATTACTGCAGCTTTGAGTACCTGTACTAACATTTCTCAGTATAAAGGTGGTGCGGTAGTGAAGTTGTGGTCAGAAGGGTTGGGAATATAGTGTAGATGGGTGAAAGTAGACACAAATAAAATAGGATTTATACCTAAAAAACACAATATAAAGAAATACACAGTATAAAGAAACAGTATAATTATAAGAAACACTCAGTATAAGTATATAATATAAAGAAATATTCAGTATCTCCTAAAAAAGTTTAATTGAGACTCTCCAAGCAGCACCTTTATGGGAACTTTGCATTCTGGAATTTGGTGTCCCACAAAACAAAGAGTAGAGTTTTTGGGAAAACTCAGCGGTATGGACAGTCACTTAGAATCTGAAATTATGTGACTATTTAGTGTGAGATCCTCTGTGTTTTTGGAGCAGCCTTGATCTTATTGCAGACTGAGTTGACAGAGATGAGCAGGTGTTTGCTGAGATGATCTTCTGCTCTTCTGTGATGACTTATCTCAGCAGCCTGAAACTCATCTAGTGTAAATAGAACAGTATGTATTAGATCTGTGAGTTTGAGCGTCATGGAGCTGCTGCCGCCATGTCTGACTTTAGGCCCAACACACTTCCTTCAAACTGTTCATCAGGTCATCGCTAAAAATAAAGAACCTCATCAAGTCCAAACAAGATGATCTTTGTTCTACTACACCACAAGACATACAGCCACATATACTTTATAAAACACACATTAACCCATAAAGACCCAGTGTTACTTTTGTGGCAGTTCCACCAAGTGATTTATCACCATTTATTATAATATTATCCTCTATATTATGCATTTTTTCAGTGAAAAGCAGCTATTTTCCTATATTATTATTATTATACTATTTATTAACCCTCTGGTATCCCGTCCAGCAAGGCTCTTACTAAACACCAAGTGTGCCTTTTTGGCACACTTGTGGAATAATGTAAAAAAAAAATTCATACAGTTTGTTTTTAATTCTTTTACATTTTTTTCTATTTCATCAACTTGAGCCATAAATAAAAATACCAAATACTCAATAATTGTCATGTCTTTTAACCCTTTAAATGCCATGTTTGTAATGTAAACAAACCTTTTTTTTTTATGCAAAAAACACCAATTTTTTTTTTTTTTTTTTTTTTTTTTTTTTTCCAAAATACTACATAAAAAGTGGATCACATATTTGATTTTTTCATCCTGGCATATGTCAATGATTAACAACATTGGTTAATTTGCATTATTATTTTTGGCACTAGGTCAAATGTTCAAAAATACTAGCATCTGTCACCAGGTGTGCATAAAATGCACACCTATAAATCAAACTATTAAATATTATATATTGAGTTATTTTTCTGCTATAATTTGATTTTATTTTTGTAAATCAAGGTCAGCCCTAATCATACATATCAAATAATCATTCATTTTAGATTTTTGTAACCCTTTAAATGATCTCTTTTCATCATGATGTCACTACATTTTTTGATGCAAAAAAAACACAAAATATGTTGTTGTTGGGTTGTTGTTTTTTTCAAAATACTACATAAAAATTGGATTACATAGTATTTGATTTTTGCAGCCTGGCATATGTCAATGATTAACAGCAACATTAACAACGTTAATAAATTAATTTAGACCCTCACCTCTCAAATGAAGCCCAGGTATCAGTAAAAGCAGGATTTATGCCTTAATGGCTTTCAGATCAAAAACAGTGGTTATAATGGAAGAAATAGTGCGTTTTAGGCACACTTGGGAGACAGATGCTAGTCTTGTAATTTTCTTTTGTTTACAATGTGCACATTTTAGTTGGTGGCCAGAATTTAAAAGATCATGCACAAATAAACAACTTTTGAATTCTAACCTTATTTAAATTGTGAAAAATAATATGAAGTTTTTTAAAACGAAGTGCAAAGTGTGCCTAAAAGGCGTACCCGGATACTGGAGGGTTAACTGGAAACATTACCCACTCATTTGTATCAGCAGAATAGAATGTCAGCTAAAAAGGTCATTGCGGACCACAGATTCTATACAAACATAGATCAAATTTTAATTCCTCTCCATATTTGTTATTCTACAAAATTTGACCAAACACTGGCTAAAACCTAAAGCACACATGCAATATATCTTCCCCGAGGTCATTTCAGACGTTTCAGGTGTATTTCATGGCAGATTTGTGTTAAATTGTTGTCTTTCGGATCAGTTCTTAACCCATAAAGACCCAGGGCTACTTTTGTGGTTGTTCACAAATATTTTTTTCTCTCTATTTAACCTTTCTAAAGTAATTTATCACCATTTATTATAATATTGTCCTCTGTATTTAGCCTTTTTTCAGTAAAAATCAGTTATTTTCCTGTAACTAATTTACTGATCATGTACTTGAATCATCATGCTGAGATTACATTTGAGGGTTATGATATCAAAAACAGAGAAAAGTGAAGAAAAGGTGACTTTTTCTTTCAAATCTATCATTAACTGAACATAAAACATCCACTGTCATTGATCCAACTCCATGGGTTTTACTGGTGAATCAAACAATCAATCAATCAAACAAAAAAACAGAATTTTTTTTTTCTAAAAAAAAAAAAAAAAAACAGGAAAAAAAATTTAGTGGATAAAAAAAAACAGGAAAAAAAATTAGTGTGAAAAAAATAACCCAGGAAAAATTTTATGTGGGAAAGAAACCCAAGAAAAAAATTTTGTGGGGAAAAATAAAAAAACAGAAAATGATTCTATCATATTCTATCATATCATATATATTGTATCATATGGTTTGTCGTATCATATTTAATTGTATCATATCACATATCGTATGCACTTAAAACCCCAAGATAAGTAACAATATGTCATATCTCTCATTAACTGAACATAAACCCAGTGTCTCCATCCTTTGTCATTGATCCAACTCCATTGGTTTTACTGGTGAATCAGTGTTGTAGAACTATTTTTAACCTTCCTAAAGTGATTTATAATCATTTTTTTCTAATATTATGCTCTGTATTTTGTATTCTCCAGTGAAAATCAGTTATTTTCCTATATCTAATTTATCAGTCATGTAGATGTTCATAAAAGGTCCAATTAAAGTTGAGGGTTTTTCATATCAAAAACAGAGAAAACGCAAGAAAAAGTGACTTTATAAGTACAATATATTATTAACTGAACATAAAACAAGCGTCTCCATCCACTGTCATTGATCCAACTCCATGGGTTTTACTAGTGAATCAATGTTGTAGAAGATGACAGTGTTTCCACTGTAACTACAAAGCCTCTGAACATCCAAATGGGTCATATCGGATGACAACCTGTATTTTACACCAATTATTTACATGTATTGATAGGATTAGTGGATCAACAGGTATTAAACATTTGGATATTTGTGTCTTTATGGGTTAACTTGTTGGCAACTTTTTTTTTTTTTTTTCTCCATTAGTGTTTTCATGGCAGTGGCTGGTAATACTTTTTGGAAGACGTTACATTTTTCTTTGATTCTTGAGCTGAAAGATTTTATTAATGAAGTACACGAACACTCGCTCTATAGATAAGCACAAAGTGTAATATACGAAATGTAAAATAAGAAAAACTGTACACGAGTAGACACAAACAAAGTCCATTTACATCGATAACTAAAGTCCTTTTTTTAAGTTTGAACATTTCATTTATTTTTTTTAAAACGTGTTTGGGTTTTATTTATTTATTTATTTTACATTTCAGCATGTAATCTACACACCCTAAGATTTAATTTGTGCATTTTTACTATTTTTGTCCCATTAGTCTCCATTATAATCATGCATATCTGCACCACAAATGCATTGTTGTTCTCATAAATAATTAGTTCCAGCTGCCTCACCCATCTGCCCATAAAAGCCAGTTACTCCGATCACTGTCACCCACTGACATTAAGTGGTTTTAATTGACTGAGTGATCAATTGATTCCTTTTTGCTGATTTTTCCCAGAACAATGAACACATAGAGGCTTAGATCTAATTTGACGTGTATTTGTCCCAGATTTGTACAGCAGTTTGAGTTGTTTTAAATGTGCTATATACAGTTGTGGAAAAAATGATTTGACCAACAAAAGTCATCAGAAACAATGGTTATGCAATCAAGTACTAACTCCTGTGTGTATCATGTGACTAAAACAGACAGAAAAGAAAACATAGAATGCCTAAAAGCACTGTTTTTATCAGTACAATGCCATAGATATGGATGTAAGAACTGAAGTGATTTTGGTTATTATCAAGAAAACCATGGAAAATAGATAGATATCAGCTCTGAAATTAAACTACTATGAGCTATTCCTGTTGTTATCATTATATTTGTCAAAAAGAAAGGTACCTTTAATTGTAACAGGCATTAAAATGAACAAGAAATTGAAGAAAACAAGGGTGGTCTAATAAGATACAAAAAAATTTGCCGTAACAATCCCAATCGCATACAGATACTTTACATTTATACATGTTGTTGTTTTAGTGAGTTTTCTTTTTTTTTTTTATTCCAGATACTTGTGAAAATAAAAGTAGAAACAGTGATTCATCTTCTCTGAAACTCTGAAATCTATAATGTATCCATGGTATAAAATCCATATCTATAGAAAAATAGAAAAAAATAAATTCTGTGAAGCGATTTCTTACCTCAATATCTATGGCATTGTACTGATAAAAACAGTGCTTTTAGGCATTCCATGTTTTCTTTTCTGTCTGTTTTAGTCACATGATACACACAGGAGTTAGTACTGGATTACATAACCATTGTTTTTGATGACTTTTGTTGGTCTAATAATTTTTTAAAATGTAGAACTGGTCTGACTCTATAGCCAACCAATTGGAAACACATTAAAAAAAAAAAAAAAAAAAAAAAAAAAGGCAGCTCAGGGGTATAAGCGTTTGAGCAGATGCAGTTTTAGTTCCTTTAGGCTTGTATTTTTTTTCTATTTTCATTTTTTTCTGTGCTTTTTACTCCACCTCTAAGCCATGTTTGAGCTGTTTTGTGCATGATTTAATGTTAAAACACCTGCATAATGAGTATATATTATCCAAGTGTCTGATGACCGTTGAACTTTGAGTTAAATGAACTATATAACCTACGTTTAAAGCTGCCTCTTAAACCCATTCAGATTAGCCTTTAGTGTTCTCATTCTTATAGACGTTTGCATTTCACTAAGACTTAAACAGCCACTGCAGAGCTACTGATCCTATCAATATATGTAAATTATTCAGTTACAATTCAGTTTATGAGCTTTCCATCAGCATTAAGTGTGTCTTCTTTGTGGGGCTCTACAGTAAAGACAGTCATTTTCTGCAAAACATTCACCTGTAAAACCTGTGTAGTTTGACAAATGAGTGGTTCCAGACGCTTATTTACACGTTAAGATGATGATATATTCTGTGAAGTCACTTTTTATGACATTTTATTTTACTCTGAGCTTTAATAAATGGGTCAGTATATAATTGAGGGACCTTTGAAGTCCATGGGATATACCTTGCATACATCTTTATTAACCCTCCGGTATCCTGTCCACCAAGGCCCTTACTAAGCACCAAGTGTGCCTTTTTGGCACACTTGTGGAATAATGTCAAAAAAGGTTTCATACAGTTTGTTTTTAATTCTTTTACACTTTTTTCTATTTCATCAACTTGAACCGTAAATAAAAATACCAGATACTAAATAATTGTCACATTTTTTAACCTTTTAAATGCCATGTTTGTAATGTAAATAAACTTTTTTTTTTTTGGATGCAAAAAACACAAAAAATTATTTTTTTTCAATATACTACATAAAAAGTGGATCACATATTATTTGATTTTTTCATCCTGGCATATGTCAGTGATTAACAACATTAGTTAATTTGCATTATTATTTTTGGCACTAGGTCAAACGTTCATAAATACTAGCATCTGTCACCAAGTGTGCGTAAAATGCACACCTATAAATCAAACTATTAAATATTATATATTGATTGATTTTTCTGCTCTAATTTGATTTTATTTTTGTAAATCAAGGTCAGCCCTAATCATACATATCAAATAATTATTCATTTTAGATTTTTTTAACCCTTTAAATGATCTCTTTTCATCATGATGTCACTACATTTTTTGATGCAAAAAACACAAAATATGTTTTTGTTGGGTTTTTTTTTCAAAATACTACATAAAAATTGGATTAAATATTATTTGATTTTTGCAGCCTGGCATATGTCAATGATTAACAGCAACATTTACAACGTTAATAAATTAATTTAGTCCCTCACCTCTCAAATGAAGCCCAGATATCAGTAAAAGCAGGATTTATGCCTTAATGGCTTTCAGATCAAAAACAGTGGTTAGAATGGAAGAAATAGTGCGTTTTAGGCACACTTGGGACACAGATGCTAGTCTTGTAATTTTCTTTTGTTTACAATGTGCACATTTTAGTTGGTGGCCAGAATTTTAAAGATCACACACAAATGAACAACTTTTGAATCCTAACCTTATTTAAATTGTGAAAAATAATATGTTTTTTAAAACGAAGTGCAAAGTGTGCCTAAAAAGTGCACCCGGATACCGGAGGGTTAAAAATGTTAAAAACAAACAAAAACAAAAACTTTTTTTTATGTTCATTATGATCATGTCTTTAAAAATTCCATAATTATTTAATTACGTAAACAATCACTTTTTAAGAAATGATTAATAAATAATTCATAAATGACTAGATACACAAAAATGTCAACTAAATAACTGTCTGAATTTAATAACAACCACCTTCTAATTAGCTAAACAATAATAAAATGAGCTTATTCAAAAATTGTTTGGATTGTGTTCTTTTTATTAAGTTGATATAATCATGACAGATATTTATTTTTTGGCAATATATCAAATTTCATATGGAAAATAACAAATTGTATCTGTGTCTGAAAAATCACTTCCAACTAAGTTACCCATGACAAGAACACCTCTGAAGGAAGTGTGTTAATTCTAAATCACATGACCTGCTCCACATGATGTCATTTCCTCCTGAAGAAAACATTGGCAAGACTCTAAGATACATTCTTTCTCCTCTTTCTTAGTTATTTGATATGAAGTAGTGTGAGTCAAGTGTGTATTTGTTACACTCTTATGTCAACAGTGTCACTACAAGATCTTTATAACTTTTGGTTTCAATTTTACTCCATTGGATATATGATATTTAGAAGAATCTTTCTGTAAAAATGCCATGTGGTCTTATGGTTATGTTGATTTTAGGCCTGAAAACAGCAAAAATATTAACTATACCTGTCAACAATGTTACCCTGTAGAGGCAACTCAAAAAGTCCCTCAGTTATATATTGACCCATATATAGGATAATACCTTCTGTTCATAGAAAACTGCAAAAAGTAGAGGATATTATGACAAATTGTGATAAATCAGTCACCAAAAATACAGTTCTAGGTCTTTCAGGGTTAAATGACAGCTTATAAGAGAGTTTAGGAAGTTTCTGGAAGTATTGTTAATAACATTTCCGACCAGAAATATAACACTTTTCATAAATTTGTTTAAAATGCAATTATAGTAGATTCAGAAAGGTTCAATATAAATGTTCATTGTTCCTGAAGGCAAGGTTCTAATAGTTTTGGATTTTTCATTATAGTTTAATTTAGTTTTGACTTTTTTTTCTCTCTAATTCAGTTAGTTTTAATTTGTTTTTAGAGCAGGTTTGCTAGTTTTTATTAGTTTTCATTTTTTTCTAAACAGTTATTTTTTTATATCCTTTCTCTTCTTCTCTGTCGTCGTATTCAAATAAATCCCAGACAGGACTCTGCTTTCTCCCAACTTTAGTCTCCATGTTTCCAGGTAGAGTGGGGACCAGAAGACAACTGGAAACCACAAGTGACGGACCGTTAAATATCCTATGGTGACAGCAGAGAAAATTGCTAGAGCAAAATAAATCACTTTCGTATCAATCTGACATTGACAAAGACGAAAACAAAGGGAATTTTATCCATAATTTTTTATCCGTTTTAGTTTTATAAGCACACAATACAGTTTCAGTTAGTTATTTTTTGTTTTAATTATAGTTTTTATTTCTTTCAGTTTACAAAAACGTTTTTTCCAATTCTAGTTTTTGTCATTTCGTTGACGATTATAATCTTGCCTGAAGGACAGAGTGTGAACATCAGAAGTGTCCATATGCCTGTGGATCATACAGAAATGTGTAAATTTGTGATTACAAGTTACAATTTTACCAGGTTTCTGAATGCATTGTCAATAAAAATCTATTTCTACCACAGATATTCAGATTTGCGGATTAAAGCCTATCTTTTTAGTGTTTACAGGAACAAACAGAAAAACACTTACACCCTGTTTCAGTTGGATTTCCTCGTGGAATGCTAGCTGAGCACAGTAAAGTGACCCAGAGGTCAACCTGCGCCTCTTTAAGCCTAAACCTCCTTATAATCTGTATCACGCCTCTATGGATTTCATAAATTACAGTCAATTACATAACAAGGTTTGAGGTTAAAAACTACTGTAAAGAGTCTAGAGGAGGTTTAGAAATATAGTGAAGGAAATAAGATCAAACCAACAGACACATTTTGGTTCATCAACTGTACCAAACAGTCACATTTTTTTATTTCACTGACACATTGAACAGGTACTGTGGATATACTGTATATATCAAAAACACATCAGCTGACATGTCATATCTAAAATTAAAAAAAAAAAAAAAACACAACACTTTGTTTTGCACACAGAGCTCAAGTCTCAAAGACGCAGCGTAAAAGTGACCGAACATTACAAATGATGGAACGCATCCCAGCACATATTGCATACACATTGAATTGAGAGAAAATCTAAAAATGCATCGATGGCTCACCTTATAAATCATGTCTGAGGTGATGAGGGAGGATTCTTACAATTTCAAAGGCCACTAAATGGACTTCAAACAGCCTGTGGAGGACAGTACGCGCTGTGTGGTGAGTCGTTACCTACAGTTACGAGTTTCGTCGGAGTATACCAGCAGGGACCGGTAAGCAGCAAACGGGAGCTCGCACTGAGCTCAAACACCGAGTCTGGGTTTGGTCATCCAAACAGTAGTCTGGAATTTGGTATTATGCGCTGGTTTGAGGGCGGTGTCGCATTATTTTCGATTGATAAAACCCAATCGGGGAACATTCGCAGGAGTCTGAGTCATTGATTCTAAAAGGTCCCCCCGTCCTTTACTCCGTTACACAGTACAATACAATCCTCGAGTTACAACCAGAGTAGTGTGGACACAAGGTAGAAACGCAGCACAAGATACGCGTTTGAACACAGGAACGTATCAGTGTGGACATGGCCTTGGATCACAAGGCATTAAAACTTGAACATAAACATACTTATGTGACTGTGCCATTGGAACAAATTCATATACACCGTGTCGACTATACTTAGTGCTATAACCACAGCAGTTTATGCATTTAAAAAGGCAAGGTGAGAGGAGTCGAAACAGCGTTTGTATCCAACTAATGACTGCGATAAAGTCTGAGTCAAGGCCGGAGAAAGAGTCCGAGAAGGAAAATCATTATAAAACATCACATTTGAAAAACTGACTACAGCATAAATGGTCTGTCAAAAAATCCAAGACACAAAATTGCAAAAATGTTTCTATATATAATCCAAACTAAGTATTACAAACAGCATCTACTGAGAGAAATAGATCATTTCTAATAACTTAAATACTTAAATTATTATGCAATACAATACTCTTCCATTTGGGGCCAGAGGTTAAGAAAATAGATCTGCTTAAAGCCTACTCATAAAACACAAGGTAGACTCTTTGCAAACAGGTCCATAGGATAAACAAAATAACCCAAACGTGTGTGCTCTGACTTGCATGTAATTGTTTTGTGTGTCCTTGTGGAGGAGAAGAAAAGCGTCTCTGCGTTCCCTTCAGTCCTGCAGTGAGAAGCTTTGGCACAGAAACACCATGGGACGAGATGACGCATCACGACACGGTGCTAATGAGGGACACTCATGCAGGCCTCGCTCCAGTCCTGGAGGAGATAGCGAGGTCAGTGAACCCCGACATGCATCGGCGCCGTACCGCCAGGGCGACGGGCGGCAAGAGAGGGTCCGAGTAGCAGAGGAGAGGCCGGAAGGAGGGGGGAGTGAGGGGGGGGTACGAGGAGATGATGAAGGTAGGTGAGGCTCAGAAACAGGGAGGGCCCTGCAACAAAAGGGGGGCAATGACAGACTAAAAAAAGGAAGATCGTTTCCTTCCCACAGTCATTTTCCTTTTCTAAAGTCCTGGGCAAAAACAATGAGGGAACGGCTTTCATCATATTTTGTGCTTTTAGTTTTTGTTTGACTGAACAGAGGCATGTGAAATGTGTCTCTGTCAAAATGTTTTGAATCGGTTTTTCTAAAAGTTAGACATTTAGAGGTGAATAATAAAAAAAGAGCTCTAATTTTTTTTTTTTTTTGCTTTACTCTAATTATCAGGTAATTCTTTTATACCTATACTTCAAGTGCTTCATTTAACACATGCATATTTTAATGTTGGATATTATCATAATTTCCTGTTCTACCTCAATAAAGAAGAGTTTAAAACCACAAATAATCATTGTGACAATTACTGATGGTCTGATAATACTTTGGACAAAATTACATGGGCTGATGAAGACCGATTGGATAAGGTCTTAATCCAAAATGTCTCACTGTTCTAGAGTTAATTAGAATTGTATTAACCCCTGCTTACACCTTATCTTTAAGAAAGAGCATTAAAGGATGAGTGGAGGGTTTAGCTATGCATTTTTGCATAATCGTAGATTTTTTTTTTTTTCACAGAATGCAGCTCAAAGAAAAACAAATCTATCTTAACTCACTGATGAAATTAACATACAGTTACAATTCTGCAAATAACAGACACTTCCCACTTTTTAAAAGGTTTATCTCCAGGAGTAGAACAACTATTGTATTCAATCTAATGTTACCTCGTCTCGTCACAGTAGTTGAGAAATTTCAGTTTACGAGTCTTCTAATGGTTTGAAAAAGCCTATAGAAATAAAATAGAATTAACTTGACATCAGTTACGAATGAATTATAAAAATCATTATATTAATGTAATTTCCTCCAAGTGTGTGTAAGCAGGTCAAAAAAGCTTAAACACATACATAAACTTGGTACTTTATGGTCGTGTATCTTACTACCAGGTGGTTGGGATAGGATGCAGAACCCATCACAAACCTACAGATGATTAAGATGTATGGAAAATGAATGAATGACTGAATATTTTACCACTATTCAATAAA
This sequence comes from Sphaeramia orbicularis, assembly GCF_902148855.1. Classification (NCBI taxonomy): domain Eukaryota; kingdom Metazoa; phylum Chordata; class Actinopteri; order Kurtiformes; family Apogonidae; genus Sphaeramia; species Sphaeramia orbicularis. Next base: position 33,994,134 of record NC_043979.1, on the reverse strand, counting down.
ACAGCAACACAAATATCCTGAAAACAGGTTACCTATTTTAGCCCAGGAGTGAACAGATCAAAAAAAAAAAAAAAAACAACAAAGACCAACGTCCTGAAATGATGACTATTTCTGCTGGACATGGTTGTGTTTCAGCCTCTCCCCTGGTTCCCACCCTCCATCTCACAGAGACGACTCCACCTCCCTAGTGATGGTGACCTCTGGGTTTGTACGGGGACACACCTGGACGGTGGCCTGCTCCGTAGTCTCGCTGATCACCTCCAGGGCAGAGGAGGAGCTGGCGGCGTCGGCAGTAGCAGCGGCAGCGGAGGCTTTGCCGTCACCGCCGGCCTTCTTGTCAGAGTTCTGTTTGTCCGCGGAGCCACAGCACAGCTTTGGAGCGCACTGAGTCCGACAGGAAAGCTCACAAAGGGAGTCTCGAGACTCTGAGCTGAATGTGACAAACTCCGGCTGAATGGTGGTGGCGTGGATGCCTTCGTCGTGGAAGAAGTCCTTAATGCGTTTGGCCACCTCCATGTAGGATGTGGGGTCGTGGCACTTGATGTGCGCTGTGGCGATGATGCGGCTGCCGGCCAGCTGCCAGATGTGCAGCTCGTGGATGGCCAGGACGCCATCCAGACTCAGCAGCCGCTCGTTGAGTCGGTGCATGTTGATCTGCTTCGGTACGGTCTGAAGCAGGATGAGGGCCGACTCCTTCAGCAGCGGGTATGTAGTATACAGCAGGATGCACACCATGATGATGCAGAGGGTCGGATCCAGGTAGAGAACCCAGCAGGGGCCGGCCCTCTTCAAGGGCGATGTAGTGTTACCCTCCTTCAGGTCCACCACTGTGTGATTAATATGCCGGTGGTCCGTGATGTGGCTGTTGACACATAAATTCTCACAAAACTCATCTGTGCACGGTTGCCACACTAAATAAAATATTATAGCATTAACCACCACGATGACGGAGCCCAGGGCGTCGCCGAGCACGTGGAGGAACACGCCACGCATGTTGAGCTGTGAAGACGAGCTGTGCTCCTGGTCCATCTCCTCATAATGGGTGTTGCCGTTCATCTGCACCTCTGTGCTGTCTTTACAGCTGATTTCTGAAGATAAGACAGGAAGAGGTTGGTTTGGTTTATTGGAAACAGATCTATAGGATACAGGATTGTCAGATATATTGTGTGATAGCAGAAATGTGTAATGCACTAAGATGGTTTGCCAAATGCCACAGAAGAAGAGTGTGACAAGAAAACATGGAAGAGGGGAAGGAAAATACAGTGCAGCTGGAATCCCATTTGGAAACTTAAAGCCTCTGTTTTGAGAGAATGTTAGTTTCACTGCTTTGAGCCTTTTATTGTTTTTAATTAAGTTTTGTCTCATGCCATTTTTTTTAAATGGAAAATCCAATAAACAAAGGAAATCAAATGCGATGACATATGGTCTGATTATTTTAGACCAATCAATAATTGAATTATAGATCAGCTACTGCTTTGTTACTGATATCACCCACCCCCAAAGAAATAGGGTAAAAACATAAATTTAAACAAAGAGGTGATGCTGCTTTGAGAAATTACTGGCAAAAACAACGACAATATCATTAGAGAGGAAATGCAGATTTGTAAGAGATTAATCAATAGTAACTAGATTTCAATCATTTGTGATAAGTGAAAGTTACAACCTCAGGAAACTATCAACAGGTGACATGTGGAGTTCCTTTCAGATATAGGTGGCCTGAGGACAGTGACTGAGAAATGAGTTTCAAACATCATATTGGGAATGTTTTTACACATTTTGCTTGCTATACAAGTAACACATTTGGCAGGAATGGTCATTTTTTGCCTTTAAATGTTACTACCATTTTGTAGGTCAGACACAATGTTTTATTAATAATAGTAGCTATGTTGTCACATACTCCACCATTATAATAGAATTTGCAGGTCCCACCATTTTGGTATTTTTAGTTATTTCTATAGCTTGTTCAGCCCCATTTACATTTGTTTAATAGTACATTATGATGACATATTAATCATTTCTGTACTAAAAATACTCAGTGGAGATTCTGAATTGATTGAATGCTGTGTCTGTGGAAGGCAGACCTTTTGCTTCAGGCTACAAAGACAAGTCATAACATACCGCCATGGTGGGTTATAGAAAGGAGAAGCATGAGGGAGTTTCAACACTACAAAACGCTCCACAGGAACTTCCATTAAAGATATTTAATTAGTGACCACAGTCAGCGTAGCAGTGGATACAGCACTGAGGGAATGGCACCTGAGCAATGGCTGCTCTCTTCATCCTGGGACACGGCTGGTAGGGTCATTCATCAGCGGCTAATGGTGAGGCAGGGGCTGTCGGCTGCACTGTTACACTGATGTATGACCCACTAACAGCGATCAGTGCATGGAGCTTTAGGGTGGGGGGTGTAATATAGTAGCCATTTATTGAAACTGGCAGGGTCTAACAGTGTGGGGGAGAAATGGCCTTTTGTATGTGTTTAACCCTTCACAGAATGAAGAGAGCAGCATGTGTACCTTGGAAAGATAATTTGAAAAATGTTGGTGATCCCTCAAGTTATGTTAAAGACAACAAGCCCTCATTATCACTTTGTCCTTCACCTTCTATGAAAAATTAAGACCCTCTAAATGCGCAAATATTGCATATTTGTGGTCACTGTTACTTCCGCAGTGTTGGTGCCCAACTTTGGGCACTGACTTTCCATATCACCCTCAATCTTAAATCACATTTGGTTCAAAAAATATTTGGGATGCCACAAAAGCAGTTATGTTTCTCTTTAAATTCAGATTTTCTCTGAGCACAGAGGAACTTTATCTCTCTAACAGATGGACTTGAAAAAACTTTGAAATGTCAATCTTTCCACAGTAAAACACAAAGTTCACAGTGAATGATCAATGCAAAGTACGTGTTTCAGAATCTGTGAAAAGGCAGTGCAGCTTCATACATCTTGATGGTTGTGACACTTTTCCTGTTGAAACTTGTCTCCAACAGTCAGGTAGGGTTATGTTGCTGACAGAAGTCAGACTTCACAAAGCTGAAACCTGAGGCTTCACCTGTTTTATGTCACTGAACGTGGCCACGTTTCCAAGGAGAGAATGACCCAACACATATCTGATAACTCACACATATCTGAAAATCTCCGCCAAACAATAAAGATTAGTCACTCTGGCAGTGTTTCCTCGGGACAGATCTTGCGTCTGTCTAATTTTGCAATCAGGCCTTCAACAATGCAGATACAATCTGGCACATGCTGCCAGCTTAAATATGAGACACGAATGGGGCTGAATGTGTAGTATTTGGATACACACATATCGTACACAGATTCCTAACTTACCATTTCTCCTTCTCTCTGAGTGGACTTCACCTGGGCTGTTGTGATTTCCCACTAAGTTGTTGGTCTCCTCTCCTGAGGACCCATTCCCAGCCTTTTGGTTTTTACCCCTCTTGCTCTTACTCCCATGGGAGTGACCTCCGTGGGAGTGTCCGTGACCCCCTCCACCCTGTCCATGGAACAAGCACAGTCCGAGCAGGTTGATGAGGAGCCCCGCAGCTCCGACCCCGGCCACCACGGCGGGGCCCTCGATCTCATGAGGCTCGGTGAAGCGCTCGATAGCCTCGAGGACGATGGTGAAGCACAGAGCCGTGAGGAAGACGGCGTTGACCAGAGCCCCCATCACCTCCGCCCGGATCCACCCGAAGGTGTTTTTGTTTGTCGCATGGGTTTTTTCCGCGAATCGTACGGCGACCAGAGCCACCACTAACGCAATGACATCCGACAGCATATGAAAGGAGTCCGACAGCATCGACAGAGAGGAGGTAATCCGGCTGACCACCACTTCCACTATGAAAAAGCCAAAAGTCAATGAGAGCATGCATAGCAGCCGGGCACGGTTGGGCTCACAGGCCATTTTCCCTTTCTCACACTTAGAGGATGGAACTAACGGTGAAAAAGCGTCTTCTCAGGAGGACATGGGCTAGCTAGCTGTCCGGTTTAACTCAACTGCCGCTAATGACTTAGGTTAAGCTAGCTGCTTCCCTGAGACAATACGACCCAAAGCTAACGGCGTCTTCATTCACTACAGTAATCCAAGCACGGCAGCATCACTCGACTAATAGTCTAAAACACAAGTAGAATAAATCGGAAATATGATACGGACTGTACTTATGTGTCCTTTAAACACACCCTGGTAGGTTCCAGCATATTTCAGATGTTTGCCGACGAGCCACTGGTTTGCAGACGGCTGAAACTTTGCACCCGAGCCGGTAAAGTTTTCACACGGAACAAACCCTGACATAGACACGCCCCGCTTGACTTCTATTGGTGGACGCGCTACGAGGTGAAGTGTCATTGGTTACATTTTGCAACTCTCGCAAGTGGGCGGAGCTATCAAGACAGACAACAGCGGTTGCTACGCACGCTAACGGCTTCTGTATTCTCGCGATAGTGTCCTTATGTCAGTATTTGAAAGGATATGTACACTGAAAGCCTCATTTTCTCATGTAAATAACTGTTTAAGCTTCTTGTTTTACCGTATTTTCTCTTTGTTTTACGGATAATTTTGATTATTCTAATAAAATTCTGTCACTGTTTATCACTTTGAACATGTATAGTGTACACACTTTAGCAAGCTTAGCTTTCTGGTGTAATAAGGGTATTATAATTCCTCCTTACCTTTGGCTTTCAATTCCTATTTTGAGAAATAATTAGTGTTGCTTTCTTTTTTGGAAACAGGCTATGTTGACATCGTCTTTTAGGCCTTTTATGTAATCAGTTTTGACTTGATGGTCCACTTTAACCCAATCACGATATAAAAAAAAACAATGTCCCTTTTAATTATAATCTGCCATTAATCAAGAGCAGATTACTTTCAGGTGAGAAAGCTCATTGCTGTGTTGGCTGTTGAAATTCCTCTGGCTGACAATTGCTGAGAAACTGCTGACCTCTTGTGGAAGCTTTTAGTCTTTGGAAACAGAGCTCATATCTGATTTATTCTTTCCAGCAGGGTTTTTGAACCAGAAAACACAATTGCTCATTGCATAGTTAAACGTTATCTACCGTCACAGGTTCTGTGGTTCTTTATAGACGGTTTTCTAAACAGATTTTTCAGTCAAAGATCTTCCTTTTTATGCAAGTTACATCAAGAGTATACAGCACAATCACAGTAGCTGCCTAGAAAAACAGTTATCCACACACACATCAGTTATTTTTCAAATCTTGCAGCCACAATTATACAGCACCTTAAGTCATTTGGCTTCACTACTCAAGCAGCTACATATTATATAGATATTTCTTCATTTACATCCAGTTGTTATGACTTGTAGCCTTTCAGAACCTTTTGCCGTCTACTGATCAGCGGATTCCGAGTATCTGTCTGCTTTTAAACTGACAGATCTTTTCCACATCACTCAGAGTTTGGGCACGCAGATTGGCCGCCTGCAGCCTCCTCAAAATCAGCTCATGGGGCGTAGCACTCATTCGATTGTCGGGCGTGTGGTTCTCTTTACTTTCACCAGCAAAGTGCACCTTCTTCTTGCCAGGCGAGATGTTCTCTGCCGCATCTAGAACCAAACAGGAGTTATGAATAAACCTGGCAGATTGCATTTAAATTATGATTTATTGGTGTATATGAACTTCATTGAAACATGATATAACACATAATAAAAACAGGCTCAGTGTTTCTCTTGTAGGCCCGGAGGTCTTCTTCTGATTTCCATACCTATGTCTTTAGCATGGAAAGGTGCCAGGCCCCTCTGCTGCTGTAGGCGATTGAAATTCTTCAGTAAACTCTCTGCTCTGAAACAGAAGATCACAGCTAGGTTAAACAAATCAAAATGACAGATGACAAAGACTCATCCATCTTTTACCTGGAGAGCTTTTCATTCGCCAGTCGTTCACGAACACAAAGCTCCTGCTCCCTTTCTGCAAAGAAAAGACAAAAAATTGGACTTTTTTAAAGCACCTTTTTCATGATACAGCAACATTTTTCATTTGTTCAAATCGAAAAGTCCAAAAGATCAGGACTAAACATGGCAGGTGTGAAAACACCCTTAAATATGTCTTTTCAGGTACAATGAAATTGTAAGATGTCACAAAAAATGACACTATGGCTATTATTAACATGTTATTTTTCCTGATTAGGTTAAGGAGGGAGTATATGTGGATTATCACCAAAGCATTCTCAAAATAAAAATGATACATCTAATGTTTCTACACAGCTATTAATCTCAACTATAAGCAGCTTAATAAAGTTTGCTCCAATTGTGACCTGCTCTAAGCTCAGTTATGTTGTAAGCAGGCTGTAGTACAATTAAACCCCGATCAGGTTTGGCTTTGAGGCTTTTCAGGCACAAAGTGGAGAAAAGAAAAAACAACACACTCACGCTCCAGCCTCTCCTCACGGTCCTTCAGTGCCTTTTCTTTGTCTCTTAGTGCCTGTTCTCTGAGTCGGAGCTCGGCATCAGAGGGTGGTGGCGACTGAGTGGGCTTCTGAACAGGACAGCTAGAGTCTGCTGACCTCCTTCGGATTCGTTCTTGAGCCCTCCTGTGCTCCTCAGTGACTGCTTCAGCCAATAGGCTGCTCTGCAGGATGGACTCTACAGAGGGCCTCAGATAATCCTGCATGGTCAAGTGAACAAAATCCACAAATTCTTAAATGATAAACGTGCCTTTGGAGAGTCATTCACCCAAGTCATGGCATATCCTGAAAGTTCTTAGATCCAACTGGATTTCTGACCTTCAAATTGAGCATTTTGCTGAGGAGAGTGTTCAGTTCCTCAGAGTATCGATATGGGATTCTTCTGAACTTCCCCTCTCTGATCTTCTCTGCCAGTTCTTTCTGGTTGTAAGCAGTGAAAGGTGGACTGAATAAGAAGAAGAAAAAAAAAAAAAGAAAACCAAAAAAAATTAAGCTCCATGATCAATAAAGCTTTTAGATGATAAAACTACTGTGGAAACAAGTTTAAGAAGAAAAAAATCCATTGGAAAACTCACGATAAGGCACAGAGTTCATATAATAAACACCCAAGAGACCAAATATCTGACTTCTCGTTGTAGGACATCCTGTTAATCTGTTCCTGAAAAACAAAACATGAAAAAATTAGGGAAAATGTTGTGAAATGTGGCTAAATATTTAAAATTATGGTCAAGAAGTCAACTAACGACCTAGTGACCTAAGAAGCTCGGAACCATATGCAATTAAGCAAATTCTTTGAAATACCACCTGCAAAGTTTATTAAATAAATTTGATGTTACTAGATCATAACAGTACAGAGACTTTAGTAATTTTAAAGGAGTGCGCCTCAGAGTTTTCATGGATTTCTATATCCATCACTTCCAAAGATCACTTCAAATAAACTAATTTGTGTCCAGGATGTGCTGTTATTTCTATATATCTATGGTGAGATAAAAAGTTACTAATGGTGAAGAAAAAAAAAATCCCTCCACAAACAGGTGGATTAAAATACTCACTGGAGACATGTAGTAGGGTGTCCCAACAAATGTCTTTGCAAAACTTGTGTCATGGTTCAGGATCCTTGCCAGGCCAAAATCACCCAGCTTTACATTCTGTCTGATGTCAAGGAAAATGTTTGCCGGTTTCAGGTCTCTGTGAAGAACCGTAGCTCTGCCATCACTGCGTCTGTGACACTCCTTCAGGGCTAAAGTGAGCTGAGCCATAACCCGCAAGATGAACTGCTCCTCTAAATATCGCCTGCGATGGTAAAAACAGCTTTAAGCACTTAAAAGCAGGGGTGTAAAACATACAGCCAATAAAACGGTCCTATTCAGCCTGTGGGATGAATTTGTGAAATGCGATAATATTGAATACATTAATCCTTTTAGTTCAGGGGCCACATATAGCCCAATGATCACAAGTGTGTCAGATCAGTAAAATAATAACATTACTTATACATAATGACAACTCTAAATTTGTCCTTTTGTTTTAGTGGAAATACATGAAAATGTTTACATTTACAAACTGTCCTTTCATTAAAAAAAAAGGGAATAACGTGAACTATCATGTACAACATCAAATGTCTTAAGAAAATTAAGTTCACTTTTAAAAACATTATATCTGTTTTGTGCCTTTGTAGATCCATTGTGATCTCTGAGTTGTAATGCACATGTGTGAACAATCAGCCAAGGCATAATATTGTTTTCACTCATTTTAATAATTTTCCTATTTTCACTCTAAAGCAAAACAGAGAAGTTTAGAGTTGTTAGTATTTAAAGGTTATTATTTTACTGGTCCAGCTCACTTGAGATCATATTGGGCTGTATGGGGCCCCAGAAATAAAATGAATTTGACACCCCTGCTTTAGAGACATAAATACACAACATACAGTATATTTTTCCTGATTACAAATCAGTCACCTTTCTTTGATGCATCGGGTGATGAGACAGGACAGATCCCCACCCTCACAGTATTCCATGACAATGTACAGAGTGGTGTTTGTCCGGTCGATGATGCGGTCATAGTACCGCACTATGTTTGGGTGTTTCAGTTCTCTTAAAAGGTTCACCTCTGACACAAGCATCTGTTTTTCACTCTCTGCCATTGTGCCATAGTCCAGCTCCTTCCATACGAGGATCTATAACAACAATAACAACAACAACAACAACATTTTATTAATTCGGAACAGAGGTCAAAGGTGAAACTTGTGTAACTTTTTCTATAAAACGGCTCTCAAATGTGGAACACACTGCCAACAAAAATAAAATTAACACAAGATATAAAAACATTTATCAAAAGCATCAAAAACTGGCTATAGCAAAATCAGGGATGTGAGCATTTTTAAAGATTCTGATTTTACTGTAATTTTATAATAATGATAATAGTAACAATAATAAATAGCATTTATAAAGCACTTTTCATTCAGTGGAATCTCAAAGTGCTACAGAGAGAAGACAGTCCAAAAAAATAAAATACTGTGTCAGGAATAAAAGACTAAGCAAATAAAACAAAGCATCATAGTGGGCCATAAAAAGCCTGTCTAAACAGGAATGTTTTTAGACCCTTTTTGAAGGAGTCCAGTGACTGAGGAGCTCTAAGGTGGTCAGGGAGGGAATTCCAGATATGTAACTTTATGTAACAATATGAAAATTTCATATCATGGTTATTGTGACCAAAATTATCACGGTTATCATTATTATCGCGGTATTGTTGAAATTGTGCTCAAAATGTTCAAAAAGTACTAATACACACACTGAAATAATTTAACCAAGTTGTATTTAAAATAAATAAATAAATAAATGAATAGGCACAATGTATGTTCTGTTGGCAGAAACATTCAAATATTAACCCTTAGTGGTCTGAGCCTATTTTGTCTGTTTTTCAGTACTTCTGATTTTGCTTTTATATACTATATAAACAAATGTTTACTATACCCATGTTTGGTATCTTTTTTTTTTTTTCAGCACAACTTCATCTATATCATCTGCCTATTTTTTTTTTTTTCACTTTAACCTACTATATCAACATAAAAGGCCAAAAAACACACAAAAAAATATATAAAATCCGATTTGAAAAATGTATATAATTTATTGCATAAACAACACAAAGATGCTTAACGAACCTTTTCAAAGACTTTAAAAGTGAATATTGGTTCCAAATATTAGGTATATCAAATCAAAAGTGTAATATATTAAAATTATACTCAAATATTTGACATAGAAGCAGAGCTTTACATAGGGTTTTTCCCCTAAAAGTGCAGTAATCAAACACAGTTATCATGATAATTACAATTTGAACGATAATACTAACCGTCTGCAATTTTACCGCGGTTTATCGTTATACCAGTAATCGTTACATCCCTAATATGTATATATGTGTGTGTGTGTGTGTATATATATATATATATATATATATATATATATATATATATATATATATATATATGTATATTTTTACATTTGTGATTGGAGCTTGTCATATTATGCAACCTTAAATGTTCTTTAATTCTCTATCTTTCTTTGTTTTTCTGTACTAAAAGCCTGACTAGGGTTAGTTAGATGGAAACTAGCTCTAATCTCTTTATGAGAACCATCAGTTACTACAGCTTGTTTGTAACTGGTAGAAGTTATAATATGTAATTTGCATTATTCCTATCAAATACATTTAACAAATAAAAATAAATAAATATATGTTTTATTATTTGTACAACTGTAATGGCAGCCAATGAGGGGTAGCTACTGCAAAAATCCTCGGTTTGCTTAAAACTGGCCTGTCATTCTACATAAAATAAAAGTTTGAAAACAGTTGAATAAAACTACTGTTGGTGTATCACTAACTGGCGGCGTAGGAGACATGTTATGTAATGCACTTGTCTAAACGTTTCGTTATTAATACAGTTCTTCGGGGCAGAAAACAGATAATTTTACTCACTTTCCCATCAGATTTGCGTCTTATTTTCTGGCATCTTCCGTAGGATCCAGAGCCTATTGTGTACAACACTTCATAATCATCAACACGAGACGGCATCTTCAACTTTAGCCAAACAAACCAAAGCTACTAGCTTAACTGAGCTAGCAAACACTGAATGTTAGGAAAGACTCAAGAAGTACAACTAAACCGCCGAGGCTTTTGGTCCTGTCTCTGTTGTTTCAGTTAAAGAGGATTCAATAAATAAGACGCCGTGTTTCTGTTGTTTCTCCTCTTCCTGGTGTGTATTTGCAGGTAACCAAACCGAACGGAAAACGTCCGCTCTCCGTTTAAATTGGTGCCTAAATTCTCGATTGTGATTGGTCCGCTCTTCTCGTGGGTTGATCCTCATTGGTTGATGCCGTGAGGTTGCTAGGAGCCCCAAAAGCCGCGAGAGTAGAGCGGGGAACCAGGAAGTTGAAATGTGTTCAAGAATCCACATGATGGCGCCAAAAATACACGAGTGCAATGAGACCAGCGCTGCAGAATCTATGGAGAGACATTGGTTATTTATTATTTTAATTCAGAGTCTTCCCTGATGTATCTCTGCTCCTATATGTGAATTTAAAATGACTAATTATTTGCAGTGCATTGTATCTGAATGTACATTTTGCTGTTCATCTGTCTAATGCAGGGGTGTCAAACATGCGGTCCGGGGGCCAAAACCGGCCCCCCGAAGGTTCCAGTCCAGCCTGAGGGATCAATGTGCAAAGAGCAAAAATTACACTTAAGATATTAATAATCAAGGATGTCAAACTCATTTTAGTTCAGGTTCCACATACAGAACAACGTGATCTCAACTAAAATAATAGCATAATAACCTATAAATATTGACTCCACATTTTCTTAGTTTCATGTGAGAAACATAATATTACATTACACCAATAAATAAAGACAACTCCAAATTTTTCTCTTTGTTTTAGAGCACAGGTGTCAAACATGCGGCCTGGGGGCCAAATCTGGCCCGCCAAAGGTTCCATTCCGGCCTGTGGGATGAAAGTGCAAAAATGAACCTGAACAGTCCAGGTTGTCCAAATCATTTTGGTTCAGGCTCCACATACAGACCAATGTGATCTACAGTAAAAATAACAACACAATAAACCATAAATAATGACAACGACAAATTTTCTTTGAGAAAAATTATGTGGAAAAAATTTAAGTGAAAAAAAAAACATTACACTGTGAAAATATTTATATTTGCAAAACTATTCTTTCACAATAAAATGCAAATAAATACAGAAATAAAAACAAAGACGAACAACCCCAAATGTGCAATTTGAACAATATTCCACCTGTTACTAAATGTTTTGTGCATTTATGGATCCACTGTGATCTGTAGTTGTGTTAATAATAATAAGAGATGGAATATTGTAGAAACTGTTCTTATTTTAGTTCCAAACTCCAAAATTTTAACAATATTCTGCCTGTTACCAAATGTTTATGTAACACTGTGTGTAATATACATGTATAAATAATAGGTCAAGGCATAATATTGTTAAAATTGCACTAATTTTTCAAATGAAATTTCATTTTTTTCAGGTTATTCACATGTTTTTTGTAAACTGTAAATATTTTCATTATTTAAATGGGATTTTTTTGTACTACAACAAAAAGAAAAACTTGGATTTGTCATTATTTATAGGTTATTATGCCATTATTGTTATTATTATTATTATTATGTCTGGCCTGCTTGAGATCAAATTGGACTAAATATGGCCCCTGAACCAAAATGAGTTTGACACCTCTGCTGTAATGCATAAGATGTACATAACTAAAGTTGTCAGTATAGTACCTGAATAGTGAACAAAGCAATACAGCACATACTGTTTTACAATTTGTTGTGTGACACTGAATAACCTGAGCTGCAGGGTTTTGTTCACTTCACTACACACAAAAAGCGTCTGGCGCTCATCAGGGCACTTTCTACGTGTGCATATGTGAGACATCGGGGAGGCTGATGGGTGTCTTATCGTCAGTGGTCATTTTATTTGACCAGCAGGACCACATGAAGAGTCACCATCTGAGAGCGGACTCACACCGTGACCTCACACTCTGCTCCTATTTATGGGTATCACACATATGTCGTCAAAAATAAAAATACTATGCAGGTCAGGGTATTGAAAGGAAACATTCAGTCCAGTTATTCACACATTTTCTATCATTAATTCTTTTCTTTATCATAGACTGATCTCCATGTTTATATCCTCGTGCAGGGGTGTCAAAGTCATTTTAGTTCAGGGGCCACATTCAGCCCAAATTGATCTCCAGTGGGCCGGACCAGTAAAACAATAGCATAATAACCTGGAAATGATGACGACTCCAAATTTTTCTCTTTGTTAAATTATGAGAATATGTACATTTACAAACTATCCAAACAAAAATGATGTGAATAACCTGAAAAAACGGAAATTTCTTGAGAAAAATTTGTGCGATTTTAACAATATTACACCTCAACTTACCATTTATACATGCATATTATGGATTGGATCTACAAAGACACAAAATATTTAATAACAGGAAGAATAATGTTAAAATTTCACTTTCAAAATTTCAGGTTTTTCACATTTTATTGTTAAAGGACAATTTGTAAATGTTCATATTTTCATAATTTAATCTAAGGTTTTACTCTAAAACAAATAGAAAAAATTTGGAGTTGTCATTATTTATAGGTGTAATGTAATATTATGTTTTTCACATTAAACTAAGAAAATCTGGAGTCAGTATTTATAGGTTATTATGCTATTATTTTAGTTGAGATCACATTGTTCTGTATGTGGAACCTGAACTAAAATGAGTTCGACATCCTTGATTATTAATATCTTAAGTGTAATTTTTGCTCTTTGCACATTCTCTCGCGGGCCGGACTGGAACCTTTGGCGGGCCGGGTTTGGCCCCCGGGCCACATGTTCTGTATGTGGAACCTGAGCTAAAATGAGTTCCACAACCTTGATTATTAACCCTTTCATGCACGAATTATGAGAACCTTAGTCACATTTTTTTTCCTGAGTGTTTTTATTCCTCTTTAGGCCTGAACAAAAAAACAATGCGACTGATTTTTTTTTTAACAAACCTATTTTGTATGGATAGTTTTGTTGATAGATTGTTTGGATAGTTTGTAAATATACATATTTTCATAATTTAACAAAGAGAAAAATTTGGAGTCGTCATCATTTATGATTGATTTTTGATTTAGTGATTTATTTTCCGAACATGCAATGAAATTTAACATATATGCACTTGCAAAACATACATAATAGGTTTTAACGAACCTATTTTTCATAGAGTTACAAAAATGTCCACCATGTGTTTAATTTCGGAAGCAAAGAAACATGTATTTAAAACGCAATATCAAAAACTGACATACTGTGTGAAATCTATGAAATAAAAATAATTTTATTGCAGCTAATCAGATGTTTTCTCTCATTTTAACCCATTTTAAGAACAATGTGATCTCAACTAAAATAATAGCATAATAACCTATAAATATTGGCTCCAAAATTTCTTAGTCTAATGTGAAAAACATAATACTACAATACACCTATAAATAATGACAACTCCAAATTTTTCTCTTTGTTTTAGAGTAAAACCTTAGATTAAATTATGAAAATATGAACATTTACAAACTGTCCTTTAACAATAAATTGTGAAAAACCTGAAATTTTGAAAGTGAAATTTTAACATTATTCTTCCTGTTATTAAATATTTTGTGTCTTTGTAGATCCAATCCATATCTTGCATGTATAAATGGTAAGTTGAGGTGTAATATTGTTAAAATTGCACTTATTTTTCTCAAGAAATTTCCGTTTTTTCAGGTTATTCACATCATTTTTGTTTGGATAGTTTGTAAATATACATATTTTCATAATTTAACAAAGAGAAAAATTTGGAGTCGTCATCATTTATGATTGATTTTTGATTTAGTGATTTATTCCGAACATGCAATGAAATTTAACATATATGCACTTGCAAAACATACATAATAGGTTTTAACGAACCTATTTTTCATAGAGTTACAAAAATGTCCACCATGTGTTTAATTTTGGAAGCAAAGAAACATGTATTTAAAACGCAATATCAAAAACTGACATATATTATAACTGACTGTGTGAAATCTATGAAATAAAAATAATTTTATTGCAGCTAATCTGATGTTTTCTCTCATTTGAACCCTTTGGGGTCATACTCTAATACTAGCTATTACTCACTTCATGGAGATAATATAAAAAATATAGAAAAAATACTTAAACATGTTAGTGCAGATCAGGTTTATCACGAACAGCAAAGTTACAGTAATAGTATGAACTGCAGTGGATGGCATGGTGCGTAAGCTAGGTTATTATGCTATTATTTTAGTTGAGATCACATTGTTCTGTATGTGGAACCTGAACTAAAATGAGTTCAACATCCTTGATTATTAATATCTTCAGTGTAATTTTTGCGCTTTACACATTCATCCCATGGGCCGGACTGGAACCTTTGGCGGGCCGGTTTTGGCCCCCCGGGTCTCATGTTTGACACCCCTGTCCTAGTGTCAGAAATTTCTGTTTAAAATTTATGTTTCATATAAACGAACATAGTTTAACATAATCTACTAAAATTAATCTAATTAATGTGGTTTTTCAGAAGTGACATTCTACTTGTTTACACCAAGAAACTGAAAAAGACAGAGGTCACTGGTTTCAGTTTAGGTTTACATAATATTAGTGTGTTGCGTCTCATTATATCACATCTTATCATAGCACATTGTATCCTACCTCATTGTATTGTATTTCGTCGTATCATGTAACATAGTCTTTTGTCTTACTTTTGGATCAGATTTGATTAAATACAGCTTTATTGATCCCATGGGCAGGGCCCTCCGGGAAATTAAGGTTCCAGTAGCAGCACAGCACCAGAAGTACAGGTATAAGAAGAATTAGAAGATAAAAAAGGAAATAAGAAAATAATAATAACAGCAATAGTGGTAAAAACAGTCAACTGCACATTAGAAATACAATTAGTAATAAATAATAACATCATATAATATTGTGTCTTGTATCGTATTGTATCCTATTACATCATGTTTTGTTGTATCATATTATATCATATCATTATAGATTGTGTAGTGTCTTATGGTATCATCACATTTTTTTTCCTGTATTGTTAAATTGTATTATACAATATCATAACACATTGTATTGTACTGAATTGGATCATATCATAGAATGTTGTGACTTATTGTATCATATCAAAAAAAATTTTGTGGGGGGAAAAAACAGGAAAAAAATTTAGTGGGAAAAAAAAGAAAAAATTTAGTGGGGAAAAAAAAGAACAGGAAATAAATTTAATGAGGAAAAAAAAAACAGGAAAAAAATTAGTGAGGAAAAAAAAACAGGAAAAAAATTTACTGGGAAAAAAAAAAACAGAAAAAAAAATTTAGTGGCAAAAAAAACAGGGGAAAAAAATTAGTGGGAAAGAAAAAAACAGAAAAAAAATTAGTGGGGGAAAAAAACCCAGGGAAAAATTTTGTGGGGAAAAATCAGGAAACAATTTAGTGGGGAAAAAAGAACAGGAATAAAATTAGTTGAAAAAAAAAACCTAGGAAAAAATTTAGTGGGGAAAAAAAAAGGGGAAAAAAATTGTGGGAAAAAAAAAAAAAAAAAAAGGGGGGGGGGGGAATTAGTGGGGAAAAATAAAAAAAAAAAAAACAGGAAAAAGACATAGTTGGTTTTAAACAGTCCTACATACCTCACACATCACTAATTACTGCCTTTGGGATTTTTTTAGAACTGTCTTCTTCCCTGGAGTCTCTGTGCTTTGTTGGCTCACAGGTTTTCCCTGGATCATCTCTGGATCTGCTGCTGTGGTCCTGCCTCTCTCCTATCTTCATCACTGTCACTCTCTTATCCATATAGGGGGTGTGTTCCATAATAGTATGAACTGCAGTGGATGGCATGGTGCATAAGCGTCCACTGTGTTGGCTGATATGCAACTAAAACAACAAAACCCATGAATATACAAGAGAACAGCTGGAGAGGAACTGTGCACTGTAGTGACCACTATGCATGAAAGGGTTAATATCTTAAATGTAATTTTTGCTCTTTGAATTAAGTAAAAAAAAAAAATCTAGAATCAACAACTTAATTTTTTTCCTTTGTTTTACTGTAAAAAATAACATTAAATTATGAAAATATTTACATTTACAAACTATCCTGTAACACTAAAATGTGAATAATCTGAACAAATATGAACAACCTGAAATGTCTAAAGAAAATTCAGCACAATTTTAACAATTTTCTGCCTGTTCCTCAGTGTTTAGTGTCTTTGTAGATCTGATCCATAATGCACATGGACAAATGATAAATTGAGGGATATTATTGAAATTGGACTACATTTTCTTACATTTTTAATTTAAATTTCATTTTTTTTCAGTTTTTTTTTTTTTTTTTGGATAGTTTATAAAAGTAAGTATTTTCATAATTTAATGTTGGTTTTTTTACACTAAAACAAAGACAAAAATTTGGAGTTGTCATTATTTATAGGTTATTATGTTATTATTTCACTGGTCCGGCCCACTGCAGATGAAATTTAGCTGAATATGGCCCCTGAACTAAAATGAGTTTGACACCCCTGACATAGATTTAGTCAGTAAAATGGTAGGCTACCATTATTGGCATCTGTTGAACTAACTTAAACAATAATCTAAACGCCATTAACACTCACCTGACCCACGTACTTAATGCTGTATCATACAATGAGAACTTCCTTACGCTATTATCATCTAACGTCAATATTCTACGTCTATCTTTCGCGCACATAATTGCTTCCATGCTTACTGCTCAAAAGGCACTATTAAAGAAATATACGGTAACACTTTACTTGAAGCTCTAGTTTATAATGCATTAAGCGCACATTCATTAGACATTATAATGCATTTATAATGCATTATAAAAGTCATTACAACAGTTTATGATCATGTACAACAACTTATACCAAGGTTAATAAAGTATTACAAGTGTAGGTATCATGTATTATAAATTCAGCTTTCATTATGTTTTATACATCCATACCAAAGTGACAACAGTGTCTGAAGGAAGAATCTCCAGTCCTGGGTTACAGAACACATTATCAATTGTATGATATTATAACACAAGTATGATGACGTATGAGCAGTATCTGCTGGCTCTAAGGAAAGTGTAAGTCAAAAATTATACATCCAAGTGTTCTGAATAACTCTTTATTTTGCAAAAACAAAATATTAAAAGAACAGAGACAGTAAATATAAGTGTTACATGTTGCTTTATACATAAATAAAAAATAATGTGGCAGCTCTAAATCTTTAATCCAAACACATACTTTTTTTTTTTTTTTTTTAATAAATATGAAATCCCTAAAATAGATGGGTATAGGGACCAGTGACAAAACCTAACAAAAGTTCATCACCTAAAAAAATAAATTCCTTCACACTGCTTTGGTATGGATGTATAAAACATAATGAAAGCTGAATTTATAATACATGATGCCTACACTTATAATACTTTATTAACCTTGGTATAAGTTGTTGTACATGATCATAAACTGTTGTAATGACTTTTATAATGCATTAAAAATGCATTATAATGTCTTATGAATGTGCGCTTAATGCATTATAAACTAGACCTTCAAGTAAAGTGTTACCTAATATACTTAGAAAACATGACTCACTTCTGCCTGGGGGAGCACAAATCGATGGGCATTTAAACTGTGAAAACGCTTAGGGCCATGTGCATGCTCAGTGGCGCTAAGTAGCTCAACTGGACAGGTAGGGTGGCTCGACAGGACACCGGACTGGAACCTTTGGCCGGTTTTGGCCCCCGGGCCGCATGTTCGACACCCCTGGTCTAAGGACTCACAGTGCCAGTTGTGTTCAGATGATCGTCCCAGTACCACACACTGACACCAGCAGAGTCAGTCTGCCTCTGCAAAGGGCACTCCTACAAAGAGCTGGAGAAGTTTGGATGTCAGCCAGGAACAGTTGGGTGGAGGGTGGAGGGGGGGTGGAGCTGCTGGTGGTGGTGGGGGGGGGGACTGACAGCTAAAAACAACAGAGACTGGGGTGCCCGGGGGCCACCGTGACGTCAGGCGACCCCGTTAAAGGCCACGAGTTGCGAGGCGGTGACATGACGACAGACAGACACATCCCACAGTGACCCCCCCTCACCTCTGCAGCTCTGTAACGGGGGTGACAGGAGGCTTATGGCGCTGGTGTCACCTCTGACTCTGTTGTCGGGGGCAACGACTGGTCACAAAACCTTCAACACAAAGTTACATGAAATTAATGCGGGAAAATGAATATTAAAATCACTCACCCGTTTTGATGCTCTTGTGGTTTTTAAGTATCGATCTGATTACGGAACTTAAAAATGGAGATACTTTCACTTTGTTTTCTTTATCCTTCTGCTCCGTAGAGATTTTTTAATGCATTACATTTGTCTGACAGCTTTTTTTTTTTTTTTTTTTACTTTATTTATAATACTTTTCCACATTTATAGAACTTTTCATCATTTAACAAATATAATAATTATAATTTCAAGTAATGTGTTCATAATACAGGGATTGACACCAGACATGATAAACAAACAGAATCCCAAAAAAAAAAAAAAAGGCAATACTTATAATAGATGCATGTCAAGACAATGCATTCTGGTACATTTAAGGAAAATGAATGAATGAATGAATGAATAAGCAAAGAGGTCAATCACAATATAAACTACTAAGATGTATTTACAGTTAACAGGTAACATATTCACGTAGTGTAAAAGAGGCTCCCATATTTTTATTTATTTATTTTTAACAGTAAAATTGACGCTTTCCTTTTCAGTTAAATGTAAAAATCTCCAACATGAGTCCACTTTGAATGTTTTTTTAATGGGTTGAGAAGGTTCTAATCCTTAATATGTTGTGATGAGATGGAAAATGTTTTGTCACAAAACTTGTGATAATGAAAAGTTTATTTTAGAGCCCAAAGCAACACAACAAATGTGATGATCTTATTGGATATTGAACTTCTATTTATACAATTCTGTGCAAAAGTCTTAGGCAGCTTTAACCCATAAAGACCCAAACATCCACCATATCAAAATAAATAAATAAATAAAATAAAATAAAAAATTAATGAAATGTTCAAACTTAAAAAGAGGACTTTAGTTACAGATTTAAAAGGACTTTCTTTTTGTCTAACTCGTGCAGTTTTTCTTATTTTACATTTCTTATATTATACTTTGTGCTTATCTATAGAGAGAGTGTTCGTGTACTTTATTAATAAAATCTTTCAGCTGAAGAATCAAAGAAAAATGTAACATCTCCACTAATCGCTAATCACTAATGGAGCAAAAAAAAAAGCAAAAAAACCCAGAACAAGTTAACCCATAAAGACGCAAATATCCACTATGACCAAATTCATCTACTGATCTAAACTGTTTAATACCTGTTGATCCATTAATTCTATCAATACATGTAAATAAATGGTGTAAAATAGACGTTGTCATCTTTTCATGGTCATCAGATATGACCCATTTGGACGTTCAGAAGTTCCGTAGTTACCATGGAAACACTGTCATCTTCTACAACATTGATTCACCAGTAAAACCCATGGAGTTGGATTGACGACAGTGGATGGAGACACTTGGTTTATGTTCAGTTTATTGAGAGACTGGGCTGAAAACGTCACTTTTTCTTCAATTTTCTCTGTTTGTTGATGAAATAAGCATTAACTTTAATCTGAGCCAGTGGATGTTTGGGTCTGTATGGGTTAATGCTGACTTATTACTTATTTTGTTCAATGACTTAACCCTCCGGTATCCTGTCCAGCAAGGCTCTTACTAAGCACCAAGTGTGCCTTTTTGGCACACTTGTGGAATAATGTCAAAAATTTTTTTTATACAGTTTGTTTTTAATTCTTTTACACTTTTTTCTATTTCATCAACTTTAGCCGTAATTAAAAATACCAAATACTCAATAATTGTCACATTTTTTAACCCTTTAAAGGCCGTGTTTGTAATGTAAACAAACCATTTTTTTGGATGCAAAACACACACACAAAAAAAATTTTTTCAATATACTACATAAAAAGTGGATCACATTATTTGATTTTTTCATCCTGGCATATGTCAGTGATTAACTCCAACATTGGTTGATTTGCATTATTATTTTTGGCGCTGGGTCAAATGTTCAAAAATACTAGCATCTGTCACCAAGTGTGCGAAAAATGCACACCTATAAATCAAACTACTAAATATTATATATTGATTTATTTTTCTGCTCTAATTTGATTTTATTTTTGTAAATCAAGGTCAGCCCTAATCATACATATCAAATGGAAGAAATAGTGCGTTTTAGGCACACTTGGGAGACAGATGCTAGTCTTGTAATTTTCTTTTGTTTACAATGTGCACATTTTAGTTGGTGGCCAGAATTTTAAAGATTGTGCAAAAATGAACAACTTTTGAATTCTAACCTTATTTAAATTGTAAAAAATAATATGAAGTTTTTTAACACGAAGTGCAATGTGTGCCTAAAAGGCGTACCTGGATACCGGAGGGTTAATTAAGAGTGAATCTTAATGCAATTTATTACAAATGCATGGGGTGTCCAACAGTGTTTTTCCACTACTGTACTTACTAGTTAATCTGTAATCCACATTTCAGGAGTAAATTCCACTAGTGGATGGAAATGTGCATATATTTGCATTTACTTTAGCAAATTTCCTGAATTCTGACAGAATTTATGATCCATCAGTGCCAGCGTCACAGTCATGTGAGTCTCAGGGTCTGGTCTCTGGTGTCAGATGTGCTTCTTCAACATCCATCACTCTGTTTCGTGACTGTGTGTGTGTGTGTGTTGCCTGCAGCTGTTGCACTAACATTCATCCTCTCCTCTCCACAGCTGGATGTTGTGGCGTTGCTGACTCCAGGGACACCACCGTGATCACAAATACACCAGGAACAGCCGTCAAAACCTGACACCGAGGACCGTGGGGAGCACTTGAGTCGCAGGTGTCTCCTCCAAGACACACCGGTGCTTCAGCAGAGGACGGGACCAGTGGGTGACCTTCAGAGGAGGCTTTCCACACAGGGTGATACTTCTTCATGTCGACTCCACGCTGAGCGACAGCCATAAAGCCCCCTCGGTGATGTTGGGGGAAGCGTCGTGCATATTTAATTCCATTTTCCAGCTCACTTCCCGCTGTTTTCACCCTCTGTTCCCATTGGCTGCCTGCAGCGTGTGGCTTTCCTGCAGACCTGACCCTCCACACATCACCCCCCCCCCCCCCCCGCCCCCCCCCATTGGGATGGAAATGCAGCCCATGACACGCCACACTGCCATTTATCCTGTGAATCAAGCATTTTAAGGAAAAGTGGCTCATGTCAAGACCAGTCAAACACGCATTCAACTTAAACATAAATATAAAACACATCAGACAGTACGTGCTATCCACACTGAACCCTTTATCGGGCAAGTCAGTCATTTTGGTAATTTCCGCAAACATTAAATATGGGGCCAATCCCAAACCTCAGTGAGGTCAAGAACAGTGGCGATTTCTCATAGACTGCAAGGGAGGCCCGGCTTCCCCTAAAATTACAAAAATTAAATGGTTAAATCTGTTCAGTTGTGTTGACATTTCATTGACTACAAATGTGTTAGAACACGTTCATCTTAAAGATGACTTCGTTCAAATCAGCTTTATCACAAACCAATGGACGCGATGTTGTTCACTTCTCATCCATTCCCGTTGCGCTGTTTTCTCATTCGATCTCTGCTCAGTGCATTTGTTCGTAGACTGCGGGCGTCTCTGGGCTTCAATGGGACTGAGTGGAACAGATTTTTTCATTGCGTCAAAACTGGACGGTAATTGGATAAATGTCACGATGTTGTCCCGCCCCCGGACGCCGGGCGTCTCTGGGGGGGAATGGAGCTGTGGGCGGAGCTCGGCCGGGCTGGACGCCAGAATCCCATGTGCTGATTGGAGGATCGGTCAAAAGGCTGAATCCCGTTTGATTGACAGCTGTTTTCAGATCTCCTCCTTCACTGACACAGTTCAGTTTAATACCGTCACACATTCTGCTGTGAAATTGAGAGAGAAACCACTACGAAATTACTCGTTCATTTCTTGCACTGTAAATAAAACACACTCATTGGACTTCCTTGTTTCAATTTAACATAATTTCAGTGTTTTCTTGTTTCAGTTACATAATTTAATCATTTCTTGTTCGAGTTTAATATCGTTTTGTAGATAATTAAATCAATTAAACTGTCGGCTAGGTCGGAGTGAAAGGAGCATCTCTTGTTTAAAAGGCTGAAGTCTGACACCTGCAACACAACAGGCCAAGGCAATCTAAGCAGAGAGGACACTGGTCCAGTCCCTGGAAAAGACGCCTACTTGGTACGATAAGGTCACAGAGCATTTTCTTAATTTTTTTTTTTTTTTATGTAAGCCAACAATGAGCTTCCCCTGTCTGAAAGATGAGCAGCCACCACTGGTCAAGAAGCATGTTCATTTTTAAAACACTAGCAGCATTGTACCCGTGGTGCCATTGTATGATAGTGCCCTCCCGTGGTGCAACATCTGGACACGCGCCGGACAAAGACGCGCCGGACACAGAAACGTCCATTATAGCAGGATTATACAATGATTCAGACAGATCACAGACCACTTTACATTGGGAATGAACAACGATCTGGACATGCTTTGACCCAGTATTACGACTGTTACAACTGATTCCTTGTTAAAGCTGCTCAGATCCCTACTTGTGTCCATTTTGCTCTTTCTAACCCAGGGGTGTCAAACATGTGGCCCGGGGGCCAAATGCGGCCTGCCAAAGGGTCCAGTTCGGCCCCTGGGATGTTTTTGCCAAGAGTAAAAATTCCACAGTCTTGAATTGAATTAAGCAAAAAAAAATTAGCTTGAATTAAGGAAAAAATCTTGAATTAAGCCAAAAAAAAAAAAATCTTCAATTAAGTAAAAAAAAAAAAATCTCAAATTTAGCAAAAAAATCTTGAATTAAGCCAAAAAAATCTTCAATTAAGTAAAAACAAAATCTTGAATTATGCCAAAAAAAATCTAGAATTAACAACTTAATTTTTTTTCTTGGTTTTAGAGCAAAAAATAACATTAACTTATGAAAACATTTACATTTCCAAACTATCCTGTAACACTAAAATGTGAATAACCTGAATAAATATGAACCTGCAATGTCTAAAGAAAATTCAGCAGTTTTAACAGTTTTTCTCCCTGTTCCTCAGTGTTTAGTGTCTTTGTAGATCTGATCCATAATGCACATGGAGAAATGATAAATTGAGGAATATTATTAAAATTGCACTAAATTTTCTTACGTTTTTAATTTAAATTTCAGTTTGTTTGGGTTTTTTTTTGGATAGTTTATAAAAGTAAGTATTTTCATAATTTAATGAGTTTTTTTTACACTAAAACAAAGACAAAAATTTGGAGTTGTCATTATTTATAGGTTATTATTTTTCTGGTCTGGCCCACTTCAGATCAAATTTAGCTGAATATGGAACTGAACAAAAATGAGTTTGACATCCCTATTCTAACACATTAACTTCGAGGGTTAAATGGTCATTTGTTGCCTAATATATCCCTGACAGGTCGTATTGTAACAAGATAATCAACATTAATACAACTTTACCTGTCAGTGGTCATGATATTATGACTGATCTGTGTAAATGAAGTCAATATTACATGTATTTTTAGTATTTTTGAAGTACTGTTTGCCTGTTTTATATACTCTATTTAATTAGTGTTTAATCCCTTTCACTGTGGGTTAGAGACAGACTTTTATTCTTCTGTATGTCTGGTCCATATGTTGAATTGACAATAAATCTGACTTTGACTTTCCTTATTATTAGAATCTACTATTACTCTGAATAGGTCTTTAAAAACTGGTCCAAAAAGCCTGATGTGAATGCAAAGAAATTCAGCCGTTAACTGGTGGATTTTTTTTTTTTTTCTTTTTTTTTTTTCAGTACATCCAAAGTTAATTTGAGAGTACTTTATTGTTAACGGCCTCAAACCAAGCTCTAAATCCAGTAAAATTTTAAGATATTTTAAGGGCTAAAATTCAGATTACTGGATTTTTGAGTTTTTAAGGATGTAGAAATCCTGTGTTTTTCCACCAAAATGTTCAATGACTGCATGAAAAATAGTCAGAATCATGATCCCACCCTGCTCCTTCACTTAAAAAATCTGGAATTTCTGCTGGATGCAACAAGTTTCTTACTCACTATGGACATTTTACTCCATTTGGTACATTTTTCCTCTTCACTTGACATAATTTTCTTTGCGTTAGTGCATGTGAAATAACTTTTTGGAACAAAGTCTCCCTCTTGAAACACTTTAAAATTCTAATTTTATTTTTTCAAACAGATCATCAGAACACTGAAAAAAATGACTACCCTCTTGAGTCCTTTACAAAAACACTTCCAAAAAACTGCTATAAAAGCTTTACAGATGAATAATTTTCCACCTTTTTCTGCATAAATCACTTCAACTTCAGCCCTGCTCAAAATGATCAGACTCAATCATTTAAAGGATTTTAACCCTTTAAATGCCAGTTTGATTTAGTGAAGTCACTGTAATTTATGAAAAATACACAAAAAAATGAGTTATTCAATCCATATAACAAATGTTTGAGAAGCTGAGTGATTTTTTTTTTTTTTTTTTAACCCATAAAGACCCGGTGCTATTTTTATGTCAGTTCCCAAATTAAATTTTCTCTATATCCAACCTGCCTTAAGTAATTTATCACCATTTATTACCTCCGCCAAGGAGGTTATGTTTTTGCCAGGGTTTGTTTGTTTGTCTGTTTGTTTGTTTGTCTGTTTGTCTGTCCGTTAGTGTGCAACATAACTCAAAAAGTTATGGACAGATTTTGATGAAATTTTCAGGGTTTGTTGGAAATGGGATAAGGAAGAAATGATTAAATTTTGGTGGTGAACGGGGGTGGGGTGCCCACTGGGGGGGGGGCGCAGACCAGAAAATTTCATCAAAATCTGTCCATAACTTTTTGAGTTATGTTGCACACTAACGGACAGACAAACAAACAAACAGACAGACAAACCCTGGCAAAAACATAACCTCCTTGGCGTGGGGGGGCCCACGGGGGGGGCCACTGATCAGCCTTGGCAGAGGTCTGCGCTCTCCAAGTGCTTCTAGTTACCTCCGCCAAGGAGGTTATGTTTTTGCCAGGGTTTGTTTGTTTGTTTGTTTGTTTGTTTGTTTGTCTGTCTGTCTGTTTGTCTGTCCGTTAGTGTGCAACATAACTCAAAAAGTTATGGACAGATTTGGATGAAATTTTCAGGGTTTGTTGGAAATGGGATGAGGAAGAAATGATTAAATTTTGGTGGTGATCGGGGGTGGGGGGGCCCACGGGGGGGGGGGGGCACTGATCGTTAGTGTGCAACATAACTCAAAAAGTTATGGACAGATTTGGATGAAATTTTCAGGGTTTGTTGGAAATGGGATGAGGAAGAAATGATTACATTTTGGTGGTGATCAGGGGTGGGGGGGCCCAAGGGGGGGGCCACTGATCAGCCTTGGCGGAGGTCTGCGCTCTCCGAGTGCTTCTACTTTATAATATTATCCTCTGTATTTTGTATTTTATGAGTATAAATTAGGTATGTTCCAGTGTTTAATAATAATTAACTGTGACTTTTGAGTATTTAAGCAGGACATTAAGTTACAAAACGATTTAGATCAAAGTAATGTTAGAGGCCTTTTTTTTTGGTTACACATGGAAATTAACCCATAAAGACCCAGTGCTGCTTTTGTCTGTTCCCAAATGAATTTTTCTCTACTTCTAACCTTTTTCTATTGATTTATCAACATCTTTTTTTCTAATATTATGCTCTATATATTGTATTCTCAAGGGAAAATCAGCTATTTTTCTATATTTGATTTACTGATCATGTAGATGTTCATAAAAGCTCAGATTAAAGTCGAGGGTTATTGTATCAAAATAAAATGTGACTTTTTCAGTCAAATATACCATTAACTGAACATGAACCAAGCATCTCCATCCACTGTCATTGATCCAACTCCATGGGTTTTGCCGGTGAATCAATGTTGTAGAAGATGATGGTGTTTCCATGGTAACTACGGAGCCTCTGAACGTCCAAATGGGTCCACCAGAGACCAGACCCTGAGACTCACATGACTGCGACACTGGCACTGATGGATCATAAATTCTGTCAAGAGTTCAGGAAATATGCTGAAGAAAATACAAATATATGCACATTTCCATTCACTAGTGGAATTTACTCCTTAAATGTGGATTACAGATTAACTAGTAAGTACAGTAGTGGGAAAAAAGCTGTTGGACACCCCATGCATTTGTAATAAATTGCATTAAGAACTAGAAGCACTCGGAGAGCGCAGACCTCCGCCAAGGCTGATCAGTGGCCCCCCCCGTGGGCCCCCCCATGCAAAGGAGGTTATGTTTTTGCCAGGGTTTGTTTGTCTGTCTGTCTGTCTGTCCGTTAGTGTGCAACATAACTCAAAAAGTTATGGACAGATTTTGATGAAATTTTCTGGTCTGCACCCCCCCCCCCCGTGGGCCCCCCCCCACCCCTGATCACCACCAAAATTTAATCATTTCTTCCTTATCCCATTTCCAACAAACCCTGAAAATTTCATCAAAATCTGTCCATTACTTTTTGAGTGATGTTGCACACTAACGGACAGACAAACAGACAGACAGACAAACCCTGGCAAAAACATAACCTCTTTGGCAGAGGTAATCACTCTTAAGTCATTGAACAAAATAAGTAATAAATCAGCATTAACCCATAAAGACCCAAACATCCACTGGTTCAGATTAAAGTTAATGGTTATTGCATCAACAAACAGAGAAAACAGAAGAAAAAGTGATGTTTTCAGCCCAATCTCTCAATTAACTGAACATAAACCAAGTGTCTCCATCCACTGTCATTGATCCAACTCCATGGGTTTTACTGGTGAATCAATGTTGTAGAAGATGATGGCGTTTCCATGGTAACTACAGAGCCTCTGAACATCCAAATGCATCATATCTGATGACCATGAAAAGACAACAAACTGCAATTTAAACAAATTATTTACATGCGTTGATAGGATTAGTGGATCATTAAACAGTTTAAATCAGCAGATGCTTTTGGTGGGTGATGGATGGTTGGGTCTTTATGGGTTAAATCGGTCTGGGATGTGTCAAACATGAGCCAAAATATAGACTTTGATGCATTATTAGTTTCTGTGTAGCATCAGATATCAAATTTACTACCCTCTTACTACTGGAGTCGTTCAAGGACAAAAATGTCCTATTAAGTCCCATTACGAACTTGACATTTTTGTCCTGAATGACTCAAGAGGTTAGTAAATTACACTGATGCCTGAGAGTGAAGTCAATTTCAAGAGGATATTACAAAATAAATCCTGACTGAATGTAACATTGATGTTGTCAGGAAACCCTGCTTTTACATAAAGCACTTCAAACTCTTTCCACTGGCAGTTTGTGCTGTCGTATGGGTTAAATTTTAGCATGAAATAGTCAAAAGAATAAAGGATTTTGATCAGAATAGCACCTTTGATCTTTCCCCATTCCGCTTTTATGTTTTAGTAGCATTTCCCTTTTAGCAGCTGCAGGTTTATAGTAGATTTTTGCAGACATGAGGGTAAATCCGAGGCGTTTTTTTCTGCAGACGTGTGCTTACTGAACCCTGACATCATCGTCTGTCAGAGATTCGCTGCTGTAATCAGAGCGCTGCAACATGAACTGACGACTTTCAACGGGCGGCAACTGACACCGCAGTTAAACAACAGGCAAGACGACTGAGCAAACAGGCTTCGGTTTCCTGGAGGCTGCAAAACTGACCGACGACATTTACAGAAACCACAGCTTTAAATTCAGCGATAGTGTTCCTGTCTAATGGTAAATACAATCCTTAACCTGTTGACCTATACATATCAAGGATTTCACTGCTATTAATACCTTTATAGATGGAAAAACTGAAATTAAAGAAAGTGAAAATTAAAAAAAAAGACAAATTTAACAACTATTGTGCATAAAATGAGTAAAAAAAGCAGTACACTGTTAGGATCTTTATGATGTTTTATTCCAGCACAAGTTCTTTGTGTTGTAAAATGGCTGTGTAGCTAGGAATTAAAGGAGAAGTACAAAATGGAAAATTACAGACAGTTCTAGTATAATTTGTTTAAATCCCTATGGTGTTTATTTCCTAAAACCACATCTAGGAAAACATTATTTCCCTGCCTTCTTTGGAAAAAAAAAAGGTAAAATTAAACGTGTAGAAAATGAGGAAAGGAAAACACGATGCTTCTTTTACGTCATTCTCACGACGGAGGGAAATCTGAAAGAGTCGTGGACACATAACCCACCCGGTCAGGTCGTCGTTAAACTTTTTTTTTGCGTTACTCTGTGAAAACTGTTGCGGTTTTCTGAGTATTATTTAAAGCAGGCCGAGCAAATGACGTATAATTAACCTCAAAAACACTATGAGTACATTCGGGACAAAACAGCTGCCTCGTAGCAGAGCTCTGTCAGGTTTCCCTCCGTTAAAGTGAAGAACGACTGGTTTCTTCTCTCTCACCCAGTTTCAGCTCGACCCCTTGAAACCAGCTCTGGACCTTAAAACCACCGTGACATCAGGTAAGGCTTGAGAGGCGAGGTTTTCCACCGGATCCTTAACAGCATTTTTAATGATTTATGGTGTCAAATGGTACAAGTCTGAAACTGGGTACGAAGCTTTTATATCGTGAAGTAACACAATAATACCCTGGTGAAGGGGCTCGATGAGAAAAAAGAATACAGGGGTTTAACACTGGAAGTGAAGGGAAAAATCCTTTCTTTCGTCTTTTTTTTTTTCTTAAAACATTCAAGATATTAGAAACTAAAATTCTCTGAAATATCACGGACCAAGTCATTTCCAACAATGAAAAACTCCTCCTCGGCTTCTTTATGTACAAGATTAAACATACCATGACATGAGGACGACAGTTTATGTCATTTAAAATGAAATAAAATCGGACCACTCGTTGGTGAAACTGCCGCCGAACTCTGACGTCACAGAGCAACACGACATTAATCATAGAATATCAAAAATGGGGGGAAAAGACAACCACACACTCACTTAGGCAGGTTATGCTGTAAATTTACAGTAATGACACCTATAGTTCTGTAAGCCAAAATCTCTATTTTAATGCTGAACATTAGGGTAGCTTCCTATAAAAATCATATTTGATGTCATTTTCCCACCCTGACAACACTAAGCATATGGCTTAAATATTTGTAAAACAATGTAGTCCGATGGGGAAAGAAGAGTCTCTGCCTTCTCGGTTCTCAGCCTGGCCCGCTGAGATGATCCTCGACTCCACGCCAGCTCTGCTTCGTGTAGCTGCACATGGCGGTGTGTGTGCAGGTGTGTGTGTGTGTGTGTAGCGAAAGGTGAAAGGGAATCCACAAAGAGGGATCACTTTTCAGGTGATCAGACGGCAACTTCTGCCCCATTTTTTTTTCTTTTTCGTTAACTTTTTCACATCCCGCTTTTTATTTTTCCATCAGGCGTTATGGGCCTTCAGCAGCGGAGCCAGTGTAAACATGATTCCAACTCTCTCTGCCTCGACAGTTGGGCGAACACAGGAGGAGGGGGAAAAAAAAAAAAAAAAATAGACGAGAAAATAAAGTTCGGACGACAAAAGACGTCAACGACAAAACGTGGTGGTCGTTGTTGTGGAGATATGCAGGTTAAGGGGAGAAAAGAAGAAGAAGAAGAGAAATGAAAAGACTTAAGAGCCACCGTTCAGGAGGGGGAGGGGGGGCAGTTAGGGCAGTATGGATCCTTAGTGCAATGACAGCCAGAGGAGCAGCTGGCTGCGGAGCCTCAGCGTTCATACGGCCGCCGCCTCCGGACGGGGTGGCCAGAGGTCCAGTGGGCTTCATCAACTCTCACCAGGAAGAAGAAGAAGTAGAAGTAGAAGAAGAAGAAGAAGGGCAGACAATATGCTTCTAGTCATACATTATTATTCACTCATACATGTCCACATATACACACTCTTTAAACTCTGTAAAACTACTACGGCTAAAGCCTGGGGGGGGAAGAGGGTCCGGTCCAGAACGTCTTCTGGAAGGAGTCCTGAGCCTCACGTCGTTAACTCGGAATAAAAACATTATGTGAGCGTCTACGTGTATGAGGACGTGTAAACATCAACATGTGAGTCGTGACGAGTGCGGGAGATTATTCTGCTAGGCTGCTGGAGCGAGTGTGTGGTGTTAAGAGTTGTGTCAAAGTTAACTATGCCTGTGTGACCACGTTCATATTGTATGGGTTTTCTGTAAATCTGTGTTTTACATCTTCGGAATTTTTTTTTTCTTCTGCGTTTCCTGTCGAGTCTCTCCGCCTTTTTTTTTTTATTTTTATGTCAATGTACATTCATCCATCGTGGGCAAGTATGACGCTGGGCCACACACCAACTGATCCTGAGGCATTTCCAAATGTCTGATAAAGACTTCCGCCTCATCAGCGCACTCAAAATAAACAGCAGTAGAGGTACTGGAGGACGCTGTACCACATGTAGCCGGAGACGAACGCGAACGACTGGATAACGCACAGCCACACCGGGTCGAGGGTCATCTGCCGGGAAACTGCCTCCTTCTGTCCTGGCAGTGGAGGAAACGCTCCTGTGGAGACACCAAAACATAAACACGCTGTAGGTTTACTCCGCAGGATGGTCATTTAGTTTAACAGACGCAACACAACGATCAATAACATGACCCTGGACTCACCTGAGGTCAACGCAGAAGGAACAAGGACTAAGCAAATTAAAGGCTCATCCACTACACAATGTTTTTAACAATGTGGTAGAAACAGCATCTTCATACTCAAATCATGTATCAAACAACTCTTTTCTGGCTTTGTGTGTTGTTGTAATATCCACATTGTATTCTTCTGTTCTCAAAAGTGATGTAATGTGAAAAGTCGCAGAAAGTCAAGTGAATGAAAAGTGGGTGAATATGGTAGATGATCATTGGCTCATGTCTGATTGACGGCTGAATCCACTAGTTGGGGAAGTTGCATAGGCAAGGGAAGGCAGATGTATTTGTATAGCACAATTCATACACAGGGCAATTCACAGTGCTTTACAAAAATGGAAAAGAGACAGATTGAAAACAAACAATTACAATTAAAACATAATCAATAAAACAGAAATAATGAGTTAAAACAAAGTAAAAGGTCAGAGTGCAGATAGAACCCTTTCAGTTGTTCTATCCACAGCTGAACAGAACTGTTTTCAGCCTGGACTTAGAGGTCTGTCTCATGTCATCAGGTAGACTGTTCCAGAGTTTAGCTGCATAGAACTGAAACGCAGCTTCACCCTGACTCTGGGCACCAGCAAAAGACCTGTACCAGAGGTTCTCAGGATCCGAGATGGTTCATATGGGACCAACATGTCACAGATGTACTTTGGTGCTAGACCATGGACAGACTTATAAACCAGCAGAGCTGTTTTAAAGTCTATTCTCTGAGCCACAGGAAGCCAGTGCACAGATCTGAGCACAGGACTAATATGATCGTATTTCCTGGTTCTAGTCAGGACTTGAGCAGCAGCGTTCTGGATGGACTGCAGCTGTCTGACAGCTGGTTTAGAGAGTCCAGTCAGAAGGCCGTTACAGTAGTCTAACCTGCTACAGATAAATGCGTGGATAAGTCTGTCTAAGTCTGGTTTAGACAGTAAACCTTTGATTCTGCCAATGCTTTTGAGATGGTAAAAGGCTGATGATGTAATTGATTTCATGTGGCTGTTAAAGTTTAGGTCTGAGTCCATTATTACCCCTAGACTTCTAACCTGGTTTTTAGCTTTTAGAGTAACAGATTCCAGATGACTGATGACACTTTCTCTGGGTTTTTCTGGGCCAAAGACAATGACTTCAGTCATAGACAGCACGAACTAGTGGAGACTCAGACAAGGTGCGGTGGGAGGGGGGGGTGCTGCTTTCAGGGACCAACTAGAGGCTCTGTAAATCTTGTAACTGACCACAGATAAAACAGACACCTTCTACACAAAACAATGATGTGAACTGGTAAATAAATGCTAAGTGTTATGCATGGTTTTTGGTGGAGATATTAACAGAAATGTGCGGTGTGCCTGCACAGAAATGTGTGACTTTTAGGCCTGAAACATAGTTAATTATTTTTCTTATTATCCCACCCCCCAAAGGGGAGGCAAGGGGTATTGTTTCTAGTTCGGTTTGTTTGTTTCTTTGTTTACACTCTAGCAACAAAACTTTGGGGTGAGTTCATACCAAATTAGGTTTATAGATTGCCGGTGACTCAGAATAGATGTGATCACCTTTTGGGAATGGTAGGTCAAAGTTCCCAATTTCTATGAATTTTTTTTTGCCCCCATTTACTTATAATGGGTGACATTTCAAATGTCTGTAGTAGCAACACTATTAGTTGAATTCAAACCAAATTGGGTTTATAGATTGCCAGTGACCCAGAATAGATGTGATTACATTTTGGGAAGAGTAGGTCAAAGTTCATATTTTTATGAATTTGTAAAATCTTTTTTCTTCTCCCATTTACTTATAATGGGCAAAATTTCAAATGTCTATAAAAACATCAATTTTGTTTCAATCTATTCAAACTTGGCACAGATATAGAGGCAATAGATATGCTGACATCAGCACACGTACAGACATGATGACATCAGCTGGATCCATACCAAAATAAGCTACAATACATGCGAGGGGCGGGGTTTGTTGTGCTTGGAAACACTTGTTGGTCATTATTATTATTATCATTATTACTTACATACTTATATATTGTTGTTATAACTACTATTACTGTTATAACTTTATTATAACTTTGATCACTTGATCATCCATCCATCCATCCATCCTGCTTATTATATTATCATAATAACATAATAGTTATTATTATTATTACCTCCGCCAAGGAGGTTATGTTTTTGCCAGGGTTTGTTTGTTTGTTTGTCTGTCTGTTTGTTTGTCTGTCCGTTAGTGTGCAACATAACTCAAAAAGTTCTGGACAGATTTGGATGAAATTTTCAGGGTTTGTTGGAAATGGGATAAGGAAGAAATGATTAAATTTTGGTGGTGATCGGGGGTGGGGGGGCCCACGGGGGGGGGCCACTGATCAGCCTTGGCGGAGGTCTGCGCTCTCTGAGTGCTTCTAGTTTATTATTACTACACTGATATTTTGCTGTTTTTTATTACTATTTTCTAATGTGCAACTGCTTGTTTTTTCCATTAATTTTCTTTTTTTTTTTTTTTTTTTTTTTTTTTATAATTTTTGTAGTACTGTTTTCTTATAATATCTTCTATATTGTATATAGGGTTGTGCCCAAGGGATCAATAAAATTCCATCTAATCTAATCTAATCTAATTTTATAATAATAATATTAATAATAATAATAATAATAATAATAATAATAATAATAATAATAATAATAATAATAATAATAATAATAATAATAATAAACTTTATTTGTATAGCACCTTTCATACAGAAATTGTAGCCCAAAGTGCTTCACATTGATTGAAAAAATACAATATTAAAATACATTAAGATTTGATTATACATCAAGAAATAAAATGAAATTTGAGAGAAATACAATAAAATAAAAATAAAAACAGCGCACATTAAAATATTTGATTATGCATAGAATTTTTGAAGTGCAAGAAATAAGATGAAATTTGAGAGTAATTTGTAAAGTAATCTAATCTAATCTATACTTATCAACCCCTTTTCCTCATCTCCCATCTACTTCCAGTGCTCTGCAGCTCACACAACACTCTCTCCTCTTATATGATTTAACAGAGTGCGTTGGTGATACAGACCTGTGTCATAAAAGTGGGCCAGCAGTTCCTCTTTCTCCACAAACCTCTGATAGAGCCAGTCAGTCAGGGCCTCTGCCTCCACAGGAACCTCCTTTATCGGGTACATCCTGCAGGAAACGGCAGAGACAGGCAGACAGACAGAGATGAAACCAACAGAACACATCACTGGAGTCTCACTCAGCAGAAACTGTCGGCATTGATCCGCCGTGGAAACTGCAGACCGAAACCCAGGTGTCGGCCGTGGTCCCCGAGCAGAGCAGTCTATTTCCAAACGGAGTCTATTACAGCAGGATGCGTGTGTGTTTGCTGTAGCTTCAGCTTGTTTTGGGAATTCATTAAGGCAGCAGACTCATCAGAGTGTCACAGCCAGACAGAAGTGCTGACAGGAGACGGACAAGTAATGGAGCTCCACAAAACGGCTTGGTTAGAAAGTGAATGGGAAGGAAACCTCCAGAGAGGAAAAATCAAACTAAGAAACTTAAATCAGTTTCGCCATCAAGAAAGTGAGGGATCAGAACTCAGGACCGACACCGAGCTCAGAGGCAAGGGACGCCATTAAACCCGACACGTCTGCCGTCTTCACCCCTGAAACTCGCAATCACATTCATTTTCTGTTCATCTGCTGAATATTAGACGATTAAAGATGAATCCTCCATAAAATGAAGGAAAATGAAGCTCAAAACACGGAGTTAAGCCTAAAATAATGGGCATAAAAAAGTCTAATTAAATAGTAATCCAATCCTCACACCTCAACCAAACCTCATATACACAATTTTGACCTTTTAATTTAAAAATTATTGTGATTAAATCCAGTTATTCAATGAAAAGTTAATCAGACTGATAATAATTTTACATTTATATTTAAAACCCCCAAAAGTCACTATTTTGCTAAACGACAGCATGAAACACTCGCATGAAAATGTACGATTTTGTAATTTTAGATATAAAAATAAAATGTAAACTATAAGTTAAACATGTATTATTTTTATGCAATCTATTGTCTGACACTACATAAGTATATAAAAAAAAACAATTAACCCAAATGGAATTAATTTAATCAAAATATAAATCAAAAAACATCAATCGTCAATTTGTGGAATGCTAAAATTTTAGCTTAAAAATGTACTTGAATTGCAGTGATTAATGACTGATCAATGTTGAATAAAAGAAACACTGAACAAAAGAAGGAAAATGACAGTTTTTAATTAAAATTTAAAAAATGTCACTATTTTGTCACTATGAAAACCTCATATAAAAACTTACAATCTTGTCATGTAAAAAAGTGTTCACTTTGATGTAACATACGTCTTATTTTTTATGTGCATTCTTTTCACAATTTAATGTCTGACACTACATAAGTATTTATATTAGTGCTGTCAAACGATTAAAATTTTTACTCAGATTAGTCACAGGGTTGCAGTGAATTAATTTCGATTAATCCCAATTAAATATCATTCATTTTTAATCTATATTAAGCACGTTTCATTTTGTATAAGCAAACAGACTCAAGAAAGAAGGGAATATATATATGCACTTAATGTGTTTGTCGCAAGCTGGCTGAAGTGCTAGCAGAATCCCAGACAAACGTATGCTTCGCGTTAATGTGGTATTTTAAGATGGAAGTTCTTCGATGAAAAAAAAACTCCTTCCTGCAGAGTGTGAATAATACTTTATGTCAGTTGACTGTTCCTTCTTAGTTTTTTTATTCTCATATTTCCATCCAGAGGGCCAATGTGCTGTTTAGTGTCTTCCATCTTTATTGGTTTGATCTGCTGCCACCACTACCAGATTAGCACATGCATGACGGGAACTTTACTTGGAGAAACTGACCCAAATGAGTTGCCAGAGACGTTCAGAGTCATTCTGTGCTGCAGATTGATTAATTGTGTTAAAAATTTTAATCAGATTAATCGTGATGATGGATTAATCCGCATTAATGCATTAATTTTGACAGCCTTAATTTACATATAAAATAATCATTCATTCATTCATTTTCTGAACCCGCTTTATCCTCACTAGGGTCACGGGGGTCACTTGGAGCCTATCCCACCTACATAGGGGCGAAGGCGGGGTACACCCTGGACAAGTCGCCAGTTCATCGCAGGGCTGACATATAGAGACAAACAATCACTCTCACATTCACACCTATGGGCAATTTAGATTAACCAATTAACCTATTAGTGCATGTTTTTGGATTGTGGGAGGAAGCCGGAGTACCTGGAGAGAACCCACGCAGACACGGGGAGAACATGCAAACTCCACACAGAAAGGTCCCACCCCCCGTCGACTGGTGTTGGAATCGAACCCAGGACCTTCTTGCTGTGAGGCACGAGTGCTAACCACTGCACCACCGTGTCGCCCATAAAATAATCACTTAAAATTAAAACTATTGATTGATTTTTACAATGACCCCAAAAATCATTATTATTATTATTTTATTTTTTTAAATTTAAAATATAAATACTTGTAAATGTAATTAAAAAAAACAAAACTGTATCTGAACTGCAGTGATTAATGGCTGATCACTGCTGAATAAAAGACAAATTGAACAAAAAAAAAAAAGTAAAATAATGACAGGCTTAATAAAAGTACCAAACGTGAAGCTAATGTGATAAACAATAAAAGCACAAAATCTGCATGAAAAAGAAATATTTGGACATTTTGGCTTAATTGCGATGATTAATGACGTCTAGTCCCTACACACACACACACACACACACACACTGTCTGATTCTAATGAAAATCACCAACAGGAGCCTGATTTGATAAATGGTGTCTGAACCACTGGCGTCTAATAAAAAAGGGTCACTTCCAGCAGCTGATGGCAGTGCTGATGAAATGTTATTTGTAGCCAGAAGGGGTCCCCAGTCGGCTGCATCCCACACAGCCAGAGAGAGCGCCTGGTCACCTTCAAATAGAGGTTACAGTCTCCTCCCTCAGACGAGCATTTCCTCTGCACTCTCATCTGCTCAATATTCCTGATGGGATAATGTGCACTGTAAAAGTACTTCTGTGCTTCTGTGAAAAGCTCTGCCAGAGGAGCCCAACTGATCAATAATTATTAAAACGCAATCTGCTGTTGCTCTGTCAGGATGTCGTCTGTGGATGAAGATGACGTGCCGTGTTTCCTCTGTTTTCTTGGAGCATGTGTAAATGACCTTTGTTTATTTATTTATTTATTTATTTGTTTATTTTTTTAAATCGTCTCCAGCAGCTACAGGAGCTAATTTGCAAACCCAACAGACGACTGCAGCAAAATTATCCACATGACCCTGAATATTAATTAGATCAATGTTTAAAAAAAAAAAAAATTGCAAAAACAGACTGATTCAATGGGGAGTCATAACAGTTAAACAGGTTTTTATGAAGGCATTTACCTGAGGCGTCTTTATTCTTATGCTGATCATTATCGGTCTAAAGAGAAACGCAGTACAGATCGCAGACGGGGACTAGAATCACAGTGACTTGTAAACCTGTGTAGCAACTGTTGACACCATTAATTATCAGAAAAACTGTCTCTTTTGAAGCCCAGTTTAAGTATCTGAGGAATCAGTGGCTGCACCATGTACGCAAAGGTTACATACATGTTTATTTACAGTGTTAGGTCAAGTTTGGATTAAAAAAAAGCTTTATTTTTGTTGTAATATAGCTTTGAGGACAAAAAAAACTACATAAAAGTAAATTTCTTTTTGTTACGTTGGTTGGTAAATTATTGGTACATGAGTAAAATAATAGATAATGACAAAGACAAGCAGAAACATTTAGGTTTTGAGCGATTATTGAATATTTTATTCATACGGAAACAATGAAATCTGAAGCGAAGAGAGAGTGGAATACAAAAAAAGTTTAGGATAAAGATTTTCCTTGTTTTTTTTTTTTATTCAAGTTTTTATTTGATGTTGTAATGGAGAATTTACACCTTTTACATTCACCTGCACATATAACATTTTACAATATTGTTTTTCTATATTTCTTTTCAGAAAAGAAAGA
The DNA here is from genome assembly GCF_902148855.1 of Sphaeramia orbicularis. Lineage (NCBI taxonomy): Eukaryota > Metazoa > Chordata > Actinopteri > Kurtiformes > Apogonidae > Sphaeramia > Sphaeramia orbicularis. The sequence continues at coordinate 33,955,838 of NC_043979.1, read as the reverse complement.
TTTTCCTTGTTTTGAAAGAAGCTTCCATTATTGTTAAGGGGATGAAGCTTTAATGAATGAATGGATTTGGGTTCTTTCAATAAATCAATGAAAACATTTTGGATCTCTGACTTTAATTGGATTTAATTATGGAATACGAGTCAAAAGTTTCTTCTCTGTTGTGATAAATTAGTTTTGGATTTTTTTTTCTTTTAGTTTTATCAACCTACATTAAGTCCCGCATTGATACAAGTATCAAAAATAACAAAATAAAATACAATAAATACTCAAGAACAATCTTTATTTTGTTGTGGCGCATTAAAATCAAGGAATTATTTGATGAGATTGAGATTTTTTTTTTTTTTTTTTTTTAAATCAACCTTCATTAAGCATCGGTATTGATGGTAGTATAAAAATAAATAAACAAATAAATAAAGTGAGTAAAATAGAATAAAATGCCTGGCTCTAGTGACCGGAAACTCAACAATAATCTTTATTTTGTTGTGGTGTATTACAATCAAGGAATTATTTAATCAGATTGAGATTTTTATTATTATTATTTTTTAAATCAGTCTAAATTAAGCATTGGTATTAATGCTAGTATAAAAAAATAGAGTGAATAAAAAATAACAAAGAAGAAATAAAAAAAAGTGAATAAAATAAAATAAAATACATGGCTCTAGTGACTGGAAACTCAAGAACAGTCTTTATTTAATTCTACTGCATTAAAATCAAAGCCATATCTCATGATCTGACTATTATGCCCATTGAAATCTTGGTAAAGAAACATCACATGATGCCCAAACAAAAGAAACAGCTAAACACAAAGCCTTTAGTGTCAAAATAAACGACACAGGATAAACCACATTAAACACATGGATGTTAATGTTAGCTACTGCAGATGCTTAACAAACATGCTCAAATAAGGATAAACTGTCAAACGTTAGACTAGTTGTTACTCGTTTTGTAGCTAAGGAAAGACAGGTTTGTGCACTTGAAGATCTTTAAGATAATGTGGCAGAACTGTAATGTTTTACACCAACTGGATGTTAATTATAAGGTGTAATATTTTCTATATTTGGCGCGTCACCACGAGGATCAGATACACAAGTCCTGTCTTCATCAAACTGTGGCTGTGTTCTGTTACAAGAAAGCTTTCAATGAAACTGCCTGTTTAATATAATCATAAAACAAATATTTAATGAATGCTGCTGCTGTAACCTAATATATAAAGGAGTGATGATGCAGTGCATACTTAGAATTCCTCAGATACACAAGTGGACAGAGAGTTCACGACAACCAACAGAGACAGAGTATCTGCGCATTTGAAGTACAAATTTAATGTTTCGAATGTGCAAATGAAGTCATGTATATGTATAAGTTTTGTTTTTTTGTTCTTTCCATGACTTCTTATTATCTGTTTTATTTCTAAGGACTAAGATTACTTTGTCTTGTTGCATATTCAAAATAAAAAAAAAAAAAAAGTAATATCTCTAAAACGGGGGTGTCAAACATATGGCCCACGCATCAAAACCAGCCCACCCAAGGGTCCAATCTAGCCCATGGGATGAATTTGTGAAAAGCACAAATTACACTAAAGACATTAACAATCAACAGTGTCAAAATTATTTTAGTTCAGGGGCCACACACAGAGCAATTCAATCTCAAGTGGGTTAGACTAGTAAAACACTATCATAATAACCTTTAAATAACGACAACTCCAGATTTTTCTCTTTGTTTAAGTGTAAAAAAGTCAAATTACATGAAAATGTTTACATTTAGAAATGATCCTTTCACAAAAAATGTGAATAACCTGAATAAAGGTGTTGAACGTTAAATGTCTTAAGAATAATATGTGCAATTTTAATTGTAATTTTTTTCTGCTTGTTACTAAATGTTCTATGCATTTGTAGAACCACTGTGATCTGTAAGTTGAAAAATATATGCGGAAATGATAAACTGAGGCATAATATTATTTTTATTAATACATTTCAGGCTGTATATGGTTGTTGGTGTTATTCGCATTTTTTTCCCCCATATCTTTTTATTGGGAATTTTTTTTTTTCCACAAGGGTGGATAAACAACATTTATGCTTTCATGGGGCCCACAAGTGGTAGCAGTGCCCCTGGTCACACATACGTGATACACATTTTTTAAAGGACAATTTGTAAATGTAAACATTTTCATGATGCCATTTTACTTTTTTCTCTTTAAAACATAGAGAAAAGCTTGGAGTTGTCATTATTTTTCGGTTATTATATCATTATTATTATACTGGTCCGGTCCACTTGAGAGGATATTGGGCTGTATATGAACTAAAATGACTTTGACACCACTGCTCTAAAAAGAATAAATACCGTTACAGGGTCGTTGGTTGTTATTCTGAAGTGTATGAATGGTGTCAGTGTGTTTGAAGTTGCACAGTGTAAGTAATATATGCTTTACCACAGTGGATAAACTCATAGTACACACATCATCTCTACTACGTACAGCCAGAGGGAAACGGTCAAAGTCATGGGAAATACCAGTAAAATAATATATAAGTACTGAACAAAACACAGACGCGCTCATTGATTCTCCTTTGTTTTAGACTCTAGCTCAAAGACTTGGACTTTTAATGTGGTGGGGACAGAGTCTGTGGAACTGGAGCAGGAAAAGGCATGGCCTGTTTGTTCCACACATCAGTCAGCTGCGATCTGACGGTTCGACGCAGACTTCCGTTGGCATATTTTAACTGTGTTTTCTCAAACTCTTCCTCTCATTATGCAGCAGTTCAGTGTGTGGGTGCTGCTCTGTGGCGAGTCCGAACACATCACCCTCATTTCTGTCACCGAAGCCTCGCAAGGTCCTGTTTAAGTAGAGCAACTTCAATGTCCCTGGTGGCAAGAAAGTGCTGTAAAACTCAAGATAAACAAGAATAAAATCCGCCACTGTAACTATCTGTTAAAGCTGAATTTTTCCACAGCCACGCTGCCCGTCAGCCTAAACTGGAGCCAAGCTGCTGGAGCTACCTGATAGGGTGATTAGAGGCCACAGCGGGACGCTTCGCCGAGCTTCTCCTACTGTGTCTGCGGGTATCGGATAGCCTGAGCCTGCGTCTTACTGATGTGTTACAGGAAGCAAACACTGGCAGCGATGCATCCTCCAACCTGATTGCTACGACGACAGGGACCCATCAGTATCCCCTAATAATAAACCTGATTCAATAATAATAATAATAATGTAGGAGGGAAGATGCTATTAAAGCAAAGGTGAGCCATCAACGGAACCATAACAGCGGTGTACAACTCCGTCTGTCTTGCCATGGTAATGCGACACAACACTTATCGCAATACACACATTCTATACATTCACTAGAAGAACATAAGGGAAAAACTAAAGAAAACTCAATCCGAACAACAAGCACTTAAAGCAGGGGTGTCAAACTCATTTTCTTCTGGGGGCCACATTCAGCCCAATTTAATCTGAAGTGGGCCGGACCAGAACAATAATAGCATGATAGCCAATAAATAATGACAACTCCAAACTGTTTAGCACAAAAAATAACATTCATTTATGCCAATATTTACATTTACAAACTATCCAAACAAAAAGGATGTGAATAACCTGAAAAAAAAAAGAAATTTGTTTAGAAATATAAGTACAATTTTATACATTTTCTGCCTTGACTTATCATTTATACATACGCATTACAGATCAGATCTACAAAGGCATAAAATATTCAGTAACAGGCAGAATATTGTTAAAATTGCACTTAATTTACTTCAGACATTTTAGGTTATTCACATTCTATTGTTAAAGGATAGTTTTCTTCATGTAAACATTTTCATAATTTAATGTTTTTGGCATTAAATCAAAGAGAAACAATTGGTGTTGTCATTATTTATAGGTTATTATGATATCATTTTTAAGTTTGATGCCCTAACTTGCACTTTGCAAATTCATTTAGCGGGCCAGACTGGAACCTTTAGCCGGCCGGTTTTGGCCCCCGGGCCGCATGCTTGACACCTGTGACTTAAAGGAACAAACACCTAAAACAAAATAACAGTCCGAGACCAGCGTACATCATGAATAATCTCATAAAACAGACAAATCAGACAACTTTGCATCACTAAGCTAACACCAAGAAGATCCAACAGTACAAGTATTATTTGTCTACTGATCAAAGTCACTGAACGACACAAAGAAGAGCAAAAATAAAGGTCTCGCTATGAAGCGCTGATCATGAATGTCGTCTTATCTTTGCTGTTTTCTGATCATAACTTTACTTAAAGGAGTGATATTTTGCTTTTTTTTTTTTAAAAAAAAATGGAATTATGCATTTTCAAACATTTCCCTGTGGTCTACATAAACTGTAGATGCTATGCTTGGGTCTGAATTCTTCATTAATTCAACTCCACAGGTCCATCTTCAACCCTATTTCTGAGTAATGACACCAGAAAGGTCGTTGGGAGCGCTAGCCCTTTAAATGCAAACGAGCCACTTCAGGCCCCACCCCCTCCAGGTTGCTGACTGTGCTTTCTGTCCCGTTCAGTCATTTGTATTCGTTAATTCAACAACTGAACATTTTAGGTAATTGGATCGAAGTTTGGACTGCTGCTGCTGACCAACAACTATGGCGTACTCTGAGAAATGTTCGTTGGAAGTCTTGACCTTATATGCAAATGTTGTGATGTAACTAGTTATAAAACGTAACAAATTACACAGGAATTAAAACAGGTTGTAGAAATCCACTCTATTTTTGCCGGAATGAATATAAAGATAGCATTGCACCACCTGGAGGGTTCAAATTCAAACTTTTTGGTCTATTAGGGTCCAAATACACAGATAAATGAACCAAAGACTAATAAAAGTGGGTTTAGCAAAATATGACCCCTTTAAATGAATGAAATTTCTGGTGTGGGCTAATCCATCGTTTTGTGTTGTATTAAAACGACTCCCACTGGAAACAAAAGGCCCAGGGCTTAACAAGTTTTTAACCTTACAATTCATATCTACTAAAGACGGGCTATAAAAAAAAAAAAAAAAAGCTGAACAAGTAAGAAACCAATTATTTGCTACTTCCATGCAGAACTGGAGGAGGACACGTTCTAAGTACATTCGTCTGATCTGTCTATCTATCATTACTATTCCAAAGAAGGGAAATGACACTTTGAAAGCAAGGTGAGAAAGCAAAAGGTGAAGGACCTAAAGTCAGATTATTAAGTTAAAATAGCGTTCCTTTATGACTGATGATCATGTGGACCATCTGCTTGAGGCTGGAACCAGCAGATACTGTCCGGACTATGCCACCCTGACTCCACCCGACTCCATCCAGTGCAATTTATCAGACTAAGGTACTGACCACAAATGTATTGAATTGTATTGTGCCATAAGGGTTCATGTAGATATGCAAGGTTGTATATCCTCTCGAGACCCAGCAATGTATTTTTGTCCTCTTTAGGGGATGAGACCTTCACAGTTTTACTTTATAAAAACAAAAGCATTGTCCACTGCAGAGGATGTTCCATAAAAAATATAAACAAGTGGTGCTAGGCACAACAAACCCCACCTCTCGCACGTATTGTAGCTTATTTTGGCATCGATCCAGCTGATGTCATCATATCTATGTATGTAGTGATGTCAGCAAATCAATTGCCTCTATATATGTGCCAAGTATGAAGCAAATTGAAACAAAATTGATCTTTTTATAGACGTGAAATTTCGCCCATTATAAGTAAATGGGAGGAAAAAAAAAAGATTTAAAAAATTCATAGAAAATTTGAACTTTGACCTACTTTTCCCAAAATGTAACCACATCTATTCTGGGTCACTAGCAAGCAGGAAACCCAATTTGGTCTGAATTCAACCAATAGTTTTGCTGCTACAGACATGTGACATTTCATCAATTATAAATAAATGGGGAAAAAAAAAAGATTTTAAAAATTCCTAAAAAATTTGAATGTTCACCTACTTTTCCCAAAATGTAACATCTATTCTGTGTCACTGGCAATCTATAAACCCAATCTGGTATGAATTCAACTAATAGTTTTGCTGCTGGGGGGGGGAGGGGTGGGGGGTTGCATCTGTAATGTAATGTGAAAAACTGTTGCATCATGATGTTTCAAATCAAGACAATTATTTAATGTAAAAAAAGCCAAAATCAATAAAATTTTCTTTTTATATATCATTACAAAAGTTATCTCATGATACTTTACATTTAGAGCTGGTCTAAACCAAATATATAACATGTATATAATAATAAAAGCAGCTCACAAGTCTAAAAAATATGGGCGCCCGTGTTTGAGATGCTCATTTGTACTACTATTTTTTTTATGAATGAATAAATATTTAAATAATGAATGAATGAAGATAAACCAGTCACACATGCCGGGCTCAGAGGACCTTTCACACCTGCTCCCATATACAACGCCGTCCAAAGGCGCCTGTGCTCTGTAAAGTAAACCGATAGCGCCGGGGAAAACCGGAGACGGCTTGGACTACTTAACGGAAGGTTTGAGCATTTAAGGCCTAGGGTAGCAGGCGTCCGCGGCGGTGTTTTTCCTGCAGCTGAAATATTCATGCCGAAATCAGGATCTTTGGTGTGTGGAGGAGCAGCTGCAGCACCGGCCCGAGGACAGCTGAGGTTGGAGGAAGCGCTGCTGATTCGACATAACAAAAGCTCAGATGCAGCGTGCTGATGTCGCCGTATCAGCTGCTTTCACTAGTCGAGCCACATCTGTAGAAGCGGCTGCAGAAAAAACACTTGTAACCCGACATGTGTACAGTGATTATGGTTTGTTTCCTGCACTTGATATTTTAAACAGTATGTGCTTAATGCAAGCTACTTAATGCTAACTATTGCAAATGCAGCTGCCATATATATATATAGTAGATGCTACTTTGGTGCGATTGTTCCTGAAGGACTTCTGAAGCAGTTGAACAAATATTAAGGAAGTTGCAGCTTGTTTTCTGCATAAATTGACATAAACTGGTTCATCCGTCCGTCAAACTCTCTCAATTATGTATCATACGGACTAGAAAGATTAGCATCTTTCTAACCCATAAAGGCCTGGTGCTACTTTTATGTCAGTTCCCAAATTAATTTTTCTCTATATTTACCCTTTCTTAAGTGATTTTTCACCATTTACTTTAACATTATCATCTATATTTTGCATCTTTTCAGTGTAAATCATGTATTTTCCTATATTTAATTGACTGATCATGTAGCTGTTCATTAAAGACCAGAGTAAATTCATAGGTTATTATATCAGAAACAAGGAAAACTGAAGAAAAAGTGACTTTTTCAGCAAAGATATCATTAACTCCATTGTCTCCATTCAGTGTTATTGATCCAACTCCTTGGGTTTTACTGGTGAATCAGTGTAGAAGATGACTATGTTTCCACGTTCACTGTGTAGCCTCTGAACATCCAAATGGATCATATCTGATGACCATGAAAAGACGACAAACTGCATTTTACACCAATCATTTACATGTACTGATAGAATTAGTGGCTCAACAGGTATTAAACAGTTCAGATCAGTAGATGCTTTGGTTGCCAGTGGCTGTTTGGGTCTTTACGGGTTAATAACAAGTGTTGAAATGTAAACTATGTCTAAAAATAAACTGCACTCCATTGTAGGGTCTTAAAGCATGACAGGTATTTTCACTCAGGATTAGATGCAAAAAAGCTAAAATTACTCGCTGACATGTAACAGGTTGTTCAAGTGTTCAATCAGCAGCTCATTTTGGTTCGTAGAAAACAAACAGACTTTGATCAATCGTCTCATCTACAGGTCAAGCAATTCCATCGAACTCAAACTGTGAAGATGTTCCAGAGAGGCGTGAACAATAATCTGTTTTTTTTCCCCCCTCGTCTGCTGCTCTGAATAGCGGAATCATTTTTACTACGGTGTCAATATTATGCTGAGCGAAAAGAAACTGAGTATGAGTGTGTTTGTTGTGCAGCGGCATGTGTAACAGGGTACAGTGGGGGTGATTTTGAGGAACCGGTGGTGGTGGTGTGTTGGCGTGGGGCCTCGGCAGTGTTCTCATTTCCACCCTAACCCACTTGGCACTGGCCGGCTTGTTAACCTGACACTCTGGCGCACAGACAGACAGCTGGAGGAGCTGCAGTTTCTTCTGTCAATAACCTTCAACATCAGGTTTTCAGCAGCGGCGAGACTTTCCGTTGCTTAATTTAGGCGTTAAGGAAGTTAACTGGTGGCATCACAACCCCTATATTCACACAGAACCAGTAACATTAGATAATTTGGAAATTAACCCTCTGTGTCTGTGTTTTATTCAATATATTTGCATGGAATTAGACTGTTTTTTACTTAAATTTCTGATCTCATTCCTCAGTCCTCATGTCAAGGGCAGGTTCACCACTTACAGATAACTGCTGAAAGTGTTCCTCGCTATAGCAGTCATGCATGTCATCCATCTCATCTTTTCAGAGTTTGCACTTTTTTGATTGAACTTTTCTCTTTAAGTGAAAATCCTTGCTATATTGCAGTGTTTTTCAACCTTGGGGTCAGGACCCCACATGGGGTCACGTGGAATTCAAATGGAGTCACCTGAACTTTCTAGCAATTGATAAAAATATATTAAAAAAATGTACTAATAAAAAATATATGGTGAGTTGAGAGAGACAATCAGAATACATCACAAACTATGAAGCTGAAACTAAAGCACCATGGTTCTGTTTATCTTTAAATGTCCATTGTGGTCGGTTTCAGGTGCTGCAGCTCTTTCATAATTCATAGTAGAGCTGCACGATTTTGGCAAAAAAAAAAAAAAATCCCGATTTTTTCCTCTAAAAACTCGATTTTCGATTTTGATTTTTAGGTAAAACTACAAAAGACAACAGAAGTCAGCATGTTGTTTTCGTGAGCAGCCCACAATGCAAGGCACTGCTCTGACCTCAACTCTGTGATGGTATCACATGATGAACCCACAGAAGTTTATTTTTTCTTAATTAAATCTTTATTGAATGAAGTAGAGTACACAAACAATGTATACAACAAGAAAAGAACTTAAGTTTGCCAGGAGGAATGCACTATAATACAATGTCCAAATCAGAGCAAATACTTATGTTTTTTATACCTTTTTTATACCTGCCTTTTTGTTTCCAGATTTATCTAACAGCTTTAAATAAAGTTCAACATCTTTCAAAAAATAAATAATATTTGGTTTTGTGTTACAGAACTTACATTTGTGAATGAAAAAATTTGCAAGTAAGAGAACTAAATTAATTATTAAAAAAAAAAAAAAAAGTGACAGTGACAGACATCAGTCGTGCGTCTGTGGACCATGTTAATATGAGTGATCCACATGTGGTTTTATTTAAACTGGGGGATCCGTGCGTGGAACAGACCGACCCAGGACACACTGGAGGGATTCTATCTGTGGAGCTGGTGCATGTGTGTGGGCACAGGGCTGTGTGGGCTCCTCTGCTGAGGCTGCTGACCCCGCGACCCGGACCCAGATCGGAAGAAGACAGTACGGTACGGATCCAGGACAACGTAAGATGAGTGATCCGCATGCAGTTCTATTTCAGTTGCAGGATCCGTGCATGAAGCCACGGCTTACATTGCTGTAAGTACTGCGGGCTCATTAACACATTTAAAGTCCGGTCATTACACGGACTTCTGTGACAGACCGCTGTCACTGATAGGAGGAGGAGCCTACAGGAGCCCGCAAGCGCACAGCCCACAGGCACGAGAGAGATGAAATCGATTTTACGATTTCCCTTTTTTAAAAATCGTCCTAATTAAAAATCCGATTTCAATTTAAAATCGATTAATCGTGCAGCCCTAATTCATAGTTTGAGTTATTGTTTGTTCAGTATTAATTGTCAGCCTTGTAAATCCAAGCTGGACTGACTGTACATATCCTGACCAAGGAAAATAAAATTCTCACTTTGTGCAGTAATCTGCACCTGGCTTTTCTGCCTCCATCCATAATATTATACATTATATAGACTAAATATCGTCTAAAATTAACGTTTATTTGCAACATAGTATAGTAAACTATCACATGATCAAAAACAAATTAATTTTAGCAAAAAAAAATTCTCCGTTTTGAATGTCTGGGGTCGCCAGAAATTTGTGATGTTAAAATGGGGTCATGAGCCAAAAAGGTTGGGAACCACTGCTATATTGTGACATGGACCTCTTGAATTTCCATCTAAGATGCTTTAAAACTTTGATGTATCCTCACCGGTGCAGTCTCCATCATCCTCAAGCAGGAAATAGACTAAATAAATGTGCGGAGGAAACAAAAAAATGTTGCATACCTCACCAAATTACGGAAATGACACATCACATGGGACTGATATTGTCACAGGACCTCAGTTTGCTGAAATCTCATCGGAAATTTACTGTGGAATTTTTACTTTACAAATTAAAGACACGGCGGATTCACACGGCAGGATTAAGATCACAGACAACCTGCACAATTTTTACAAACCACAGAAACAGCTGGCCAACAGTACTTAAAATAACTGCTGAAAGTACTTTTTTAAAAAAATGTTTTTAATCTATTTCTTGTATTTTATTCTTTTATTTAGGTTATAGCTATTCTTCTGTATTTCTATTTATTTATTTATTTATTTTACAGTTGTTCTATGCCTTTTAATCTATTCTTGTATTTTACTCTGTTATTTTGGTTTTAATTATTTTTCTGTACAGCACTTTGGTCCACTGTGGTTGTTTTAAAGTGCTCTACAAAAAAAAAAAACAATGTGGTTGATCTTTGATGTAGTTATTTTGCATAAAAGGTGGAATAAACTGCAACAAAAATAAAATAAACCGAATAAATCATTATTTATAAAGATTTTCCTCATATACATACAGATTCATGAAACATCAGATAAACATCAACCACTGCACTGATTGCAGCCAAAAATGTATTTTCTCATCGGATCAGACTGATACAGCATCTTTTTCAACTTTTTTTCCTGGGCATTCAACCAAATTGTCGTTTAAAGAATCACTACTGGTCGACGATTTCAGTGCAATCCTATTTTTTTTCATATTTTAGCTGTGCAAAAACAGCAAAACTTGAAAAACTGAAAAGAAGTCATTGGTATTTTATCATATTAACCTGTGCCACATCAGGCAAAAGTTTGTTTGTTTATTTATTTAGAATACTGCAATAAAATCAAACAACAAAAGAATTATATGAAAAGAAAGTAAACCATTCGAAAAGGAGCGGGATGAAGTTTAATTTATAATCTCCTGCCCCCTTACTCTGACTTTCACTGACCCTAAATTCCTGTCAGATTCCCTAAGTAACTCAAAAATCCTCACATATCAGACTTAACTGTGACTGTGCATAAAAAACAAAATTGTTGTACATATCAAGGATTAGGGGTGTGTATTGGTAAGAATCTGGTGATACGATACAAATCACAATACTAGGATCACAGTATGATATATCACAATATATCATGATACTGTTAAAAGGCAATTTTTTGCTTGTTTCTTTTTTTTAAATGATTATTTCCTGAAAGAATTGCATTACACCAGAAATATGCACAAATACTAAACACATTTTTATTTGATCACAACAGGATCTAATGCTATATCACAAAATTTTCCAGTGTTAAAACTTAAATTATGTTTTACAGACATTACAGTTTAAGATTCCGCTCAAATGTTCATATTCTATTAGTTCATAACTAACATCATGATATTATTCTTCTGCAGTCCCAACAAAGGAGCTAAGATCTGCCTCTCAGACAGTAAAAACTGCTTTTAGGATGCTTCAAATAAGAATTATTTAATAAAACAGTGTTAAATAATAATAAATTAGATATAAACAATAAAGAAAAACAAAAAACAAAAATGAACTTCCGCCATATCTGCATTTCAATAAATACCTAAAATTATTGATACAGTATTGTGAAACGAAATATCGCGATATATTGCAGAACCGATATTTTCTAACACCCCTATCAAGGATAGTTGTATTTTATTGAAGTTTATTAAATGCATGTATATTTTTTATGTGGGAAAATATTCCAAACATATATTTTTCCAGTAGGAGACTGTGCAAAACAAATAAAGGATCTAAACAGTCACAGGCTTCTGATCCTGCATATTTATGACCTGGTTTGAACCATTAGGCTTCTGTGCAGCTCTTATTCTTGAGATATTGTTTCCCCTCCTGACGGGGGCGAGGAAGCTAATTAAATGTGTACTGTAGCTGGAAAAGTCTGTCCAGTCAACAGGCCCCTTTGGAGGGAAGCCAGTCATTGTTTGGGGACTCTACGTGGCTGTAAATCTCTCTGGCTGTGAAATCTTGAGAAACAAAGAGGTGCCCTGGGAGTCCTGCTCACGGTCACGGTGTTGCAAAAGGTGAATATTGAGATTAGCCGCCGACGTGGCTGAGGGACTAAAGCGTCTCCTGTCCTGCTTCTTTCGCTCTCTTCCTAGTTAAGATAAGAAACCTCACCTGTCTGGAAGAAACCTCCAAAGCCCAAACTACTGCCTTTAACTTCTTTCTTTCAATCCTTGTGTGGGCTCAGGGTCTATGGTGTCAGCAGCCAAAGTTAAACAAAGAAAAGTACTGGAGGATAAAAGCTTCATCGCTGATTTCCGGGGGTCATTTTACCTTTGTGGTTGATGGGGATGCCTAAGTAAACCGCACACTGTAAAGAATCGCTTATGTGCAATCAGAGGGAGGTTGAGGGATGATAGGAATCTGCTTGTTAATTGCTCCACTTAGTCTTCAATCTGTTTCCTTTCAGAGCGGCCGGCAGTGCGTTCCAGGAAATGGTCGGAACAGAACAATGGACCCGACCCACAGCGCTGCGACAAAGGTGACGTGGACTCACAAGATTTCTGTTTGTTCGAAAGGAAACCTAACAGGATTTTACTTGGACTATAAACCGGCGGAAAAAATTATTAGACCATCAAAAGTCATCTAAAACAATGGTTATGCAATCAAGTATTAACTCCTGTGTGTATCATGTGACTAAAACAGACAGAAAAGAAAACATGGAATGCCTAAAAGCACTGTTTTTGTCAGTACAATGCCATAGATATTGATGTAAGAACTGAAGTGATTTTGGTTATTATTCTTTGTTATAGACCAGGGGTGTCAAACATGCGGCCCGGGGGCCAAAACTGGCCCGCCAAAGGTTCCAGTCCGGCCTGCGAGAGAATGTGCAAAGAGCAAAAATTACACTTAAGATATTAATAATCAAGGATGTCAAACTCATTTTAGTTCAGGTTCCACATACAGAACAATGTGATCTCAACTAAAATAATAGCATAATAACCTATAAATATTGACTCCAAATGTTCTTAGTTTAATGTGAAAAACATACAATTACATTACACCTATAAATAATGACAACTCCAAATTTTTCTCTTTGTTTTAGAGTAAAACCTTACATTAAATTATGAAAATATGAACATTTACAAACCGTCCTTTAACAATAACGTGTGAAAAACCTGAAATTTTGAAAGTGAAATTTTAACATTATTCTTCCTGTTATTAAATATTTTGTGTCTTTGTAGATCCAATCCATAATATGCATGTATAAATGGTAAGTTGAGGTGTAATATTGTTAAAATTGCACTTATTTTTCTCGAGAAATTTCAGTTTTTTCAGGTTATTCACATCATTTTTGTTTGGATAGTTCGTAAATATACATATTTTCATAATTTATAGTATAGTTTATCATCATACTAAAAAGTAAATAACAATATAGAATTGATATTTCTTTATAAAAATGCTTATTACTAGAAAACTCTTGATTTAAAAAGTGACGTGTGACATTCTTAATGTATGTATTGGCGTAAACTAAGCAGGATGGATCAGCACCATACTCCATATTGCAACCTGTACAAATAAAACGTGATATGTAGTATATAATCTGGTAAGAAAAATTGGGGAATCTAAAAGAATAGAATATTTGTTTTTCAGGTCAATTCAGTTCAAATATAACTTGGCCATTTGTGACATGAAAATATAGGATTAATTGTGATGAAATTGGACATTTTTGACCTGAAAACATAGTTCATATGACCATCAACATGTTGCAACAGAACTTGAAATCCTGTAAATTTGCATAACTTGCATTTACCAACACAAAGTTCCTTTGGGGATTCACTTATATTGATTTCTTAGGCACGAAGACATAAATAAGACCTCTGAGCAAATTTTAGCCGAATTACAATCCTGGCAGTAATACACAAATATTTCATCAGTGCATTAAATCAGTAGAGTCAACTTGATTTTATATAAAATAGTCAAAGCTGATCTACATTTCTTATAAGTGCTGCACTGACCTCATTCAAAGCAATGGTAGAAGAAATAGTCAGATTCTTTAATTATATGAACGTGTCAAATACAGTCGCAGCAAAAAAATTATCAGACCACCCCTTGTTTTCTTCAATTTCTTGTTCATTTTACTGCCTGGTACAACTAAAGGTACATTTGTTTGGACAAATATAATGATTACAACAAAAATAGCTCATAAGAGTTTAATTTAAGAGCTGATATCTATCCATTTTCCTTGATTTTCTTGATAATAACCAAAATCACTTCAGTTCTTACATCAATATCTATGGCATTGTACTGACAAAAACAGTGCTTTTAGGCATTCCATGTTTTCTTTTCTGTCTGTTTTAGTCACATGATACACACAGGAGTTAGTACTTGATTGCATCACTAACGCAACTAATCCAATGTATGCAGGACAAGTAGCTGCAGTTAATTTACAGAACTGTCCTTGGTTGGATTGAATCAAACGCTCTACAGGGCTGCTTTAAGACTGTAAGATCACCAATATAGATGGAGTACTAACCCTAAAGTGAACATGTGACCATTAATCATAACGTGATTAAATCATTAGCAACAAACGCCCTCTTTTCTGTTCGTCTCAAACCAACAAGACTGTGTTTATCTTGTGCAACTGGCTTCAAACCTAAAACAGTATCACTGAGCATGGCGATATTGAGCTGTCCGGCTTTTATTAAGTCTGAAATCAATTCATTTTCTCATTTCTGTTTTTAAGACCAGTAATCAAAAGCTACTGTTGCCAGAGCAATAATGTATCATGTGGGTAGAAGTGCTTCCTGGACTGAAAATGGACTTATCTGAGGCACCTTTTGGAAGGGAAGCATATAGACATAAAAATGCCAACACGTTACACAGTGGAGTTGGTGCAATGGGTTTAATATGATTATGCCATGAGAATAAAGGCATTTTAATTGCTTAGAATAAAGTGCCTTGAGGTTTCTTGGATTTTTAATATTAGAACAGTATTGATCGTTGCTGAAAATGCATCTCTCTGTTTGTTCAGCACTTCTTGAGCTGGGTTGTATTCACAGTTGTGCAGTGACACTTAAGCACAGCAGATACACTATACAGACAAAAAGTATTTGGACATGTTGAATTCAGAAAATATTGATGTTTATATCTCAAATCGGCATGAATATAACATATTATGAGCTGTAGCCATGACGTGTCCAAATATTTTTGTCCAGATACTTTAAAAACTTCAATATTTCCTTAAAGTTCAATGGGAGATTTTATCACAATATAAAACTATATTATGAGATTTGTCTTTTTTTTTTTTTTTTTGTAGCCCAGACGCATTACAAAAGAAACACCTGAATTCAACATGTCTAAATAATTTTGTCCATATAGTGCACAGGTGTCAAACACATGGCCCATGGGCTGAAGATTTTAACAGTCAAAGGTGTCAAACTCATTTTAGTTCAGGTTCCACATACAGACCAATGTGATCACAAGTACAGTACTATCATAATAACCAATAAATAATGACTCTAAATTTTGGTCTTGTTTAATATGAAAAAAATATTACATTATGCCTAAAAATAATGACAACTCAATATTTTTGTCTTTGTTTTAGTGCAAAAAATAACATTAAATTATGAAAATATTTACATTAACAAACTATCCTTTAACAATAAAATAAGAATAACCTGAACGAAGTGCAATTTGAACAATATTCTGTCTGTTACTAAATGTTCTGTGCTTTTCTAGATCAATTCATATTGTGCATGTACAAATGATAAGTTGAGGCATAATATTGTTAAAATTGCACTTATTTTTCTTGTGAAATTACAGTTTTTTCAGGTTATTCACATCTATTTTGTTTGGATAGTTTATAAAAGTAAATTTTTCATGACACATTTTTTTTTATTTGCACTAAAACAAAGAGAAAAATTTGAAGTTGTCATTATTTATAGGTTATTATGTGATTACATTACTGGTCCAGCCCACTGGAGATCAAATTGGGCTGGAAGAAAATGAGTTGGACACCCCCGGTATAGTAAAGAACCTCAGCTAAAAGTAATGCTAACACTGGACTCATACGGTATTGGGTTTGAAATCTGCAGATGCATGTTTTTCTGTCCTTTACACCAACTTTGGCCTTTGTGTCGACGTGGCACTAGCCCATTTTCACCCCGACCATATGGCTACGACAGTGCAACCGTTGTCATTTGCGGACATAAAGGGAGTGGGAGGCGGTTAATGACAGCCGAGCACAGAGCACTGACCGCTTATCTGCTCACAGGTCAGGAGTAAGCGGCCATAAAACCGCTGTCACCAGTTGATACACACTATGTGGCCTGAATTGACTCCAGAGTCACAAAGATGTTAGTGTTCATGGAGGTTCATGTTTGAGGTCAGTCTGACTGTGATGAAGCAGGACGTTCTCAAAGACAAACAGTACCGGGTAAAGAGCAGATACGCTGGTTTTCCGGTTGAAACAGGCCTCTTATCTACGGTTTAATGACCGTTTTTCACTTAAAAACCAAAACAAACCCCATTTGCAGAGTATACTGACACAACCATGACACTGGTCTTTGGACTCCCAACACTTTCAGGAGGATTTTGCAAAGAATAATATCGACGGCTTCCTGATAAAACCTGCTATGTGACTTTTGGCAAATTTTACAGGAGAAACAAAAAAACTGTTTATATAACAGGAAACTGAAATATGACAAAAAATATCTGTTCCTTTAATGTTGGTACTTATGATGGAATGTAAACAACTTTCACAGGAGACTGAAATATGAAGCTATAATAGGGTAGATAGCAGGTTTTTATTCCCAACCAAAAATGTCACTGAGCAGGTTTTATCAGGGCCTGCAGAAGCCAATAAAGTAATAACAGCCAATAACGTAATAACGGTCGATAATGTAATAAATTTGCCATTTTTAAAATGTAATAAGCCAATAACATAATTAAAGTCCTGAACCGATAACGTAACAACTTTTGGCCAATAACGTTATAACTTATTGGCTGGTTATTACGTTATCGGCCTGGTAAAAAATAAATTCTTTGCAAATGTAATAACTGAGCCAATAACGTAATAAGTTATAATGTTATTTGCCAAAAGCTATTACATTTTAAAAATAGCAAATTTATTACATTATCGGCTGTTATTACGTTTTTGGTTGTTATTACATTATTGGCTTCTACAGGGCCTGACCAAGCGAGTAACGGAGTGAGAAAGCCCTGTGCAGCAATACTAATCATTCCATATCTGTTTTTAAAAATTAATTTAGCAGCAACCATAATAGCTCAAATTGTAGGTCTAAGCAAATACTTTAACATGTTATTAAGGAATAATAACCAAATATTTAATAAAAACATGAATTTATCATCATTGACAAAGTAATGGAGTGAGGAAAAATATGCAGCAGTTATTAAAGGTTTGGAAAAAAACACCAAAAAGTGCTGTTCCTCAAGGAAAGTGCAAATATTTAGCATAGTATACTTTTCTTAATATATATGAGAGTACATTATATCCAAAAATTAAACTGATATCATTTTTATTTTAGTTTTAAAAGACATTAATTCATTGGTAACGGAGTGAGAATCCAAAAAAGTAATGGAGTGAGATGTTTGTTCAGTGTGATGCATCATCATCATCATCATAATAATAATAATAATAATAATCAAACATTTTATTAAGATACTGATCACATTATCAGTCTTTGGCGACATATGTTTATTGCTATATTTACTACACATCTTTCTGCTTTTTTTCCTATAATAAATAACATTTAAAATCATTTTAGTATTAGATTATTATGAAATATAAGATTAGACAAAGGCATATCTTATGAACATATTTATTTACATTTTGTTATTTCCATTCTGCATTTATGCTGTATACATTCATTTACAACCTTTACTATTCTTAATTTACACTGTATTCTCATATATTTTCTTATATATCCAATTGTAATTCAGGTACCAATTAAATAAACACAGTTTTAGAAAGAAGACACATATGTCTTTCATGCTGAGTAAACAAAAATATTGTTTTAGAGAAAAAAGAAATGTACTCTTATGTTCACTTTAGCTTAGCCAGGCCTGTATGTGAATGTGGATAGCACTTTGTAAAACCCAGATTCACTGATTAATCTTTATCTGAAAATCCTGTTACAGGTTAAGACAAGATACTGAACACAATGTATGACTATATGCAATCATATAATCCGTCTCAGTATGTAAATAGTAGTAA